>NC_051429.1:700318-708024 GCF_015228065.2 Penaeus monodon | reverse complement strand
ATGCTTCATACGACCTGTCAATGAGAGAGCTCACTGCACACACAACGTGCATGCATATACACACACCCAACACGAGAGTTCATTGCATGCTTCATACGACCTGTCAAAGAGGGAGCTCATTACACAATTTTTTTTTTTTTTTATGTATGTATCTATATGATCCTCGTCTCTGTATAATGATATATTTCGTTTCAGTTTGAAAATAGATTGATCTACCCTGTTGTGTGTAATTTAATGTTATGTTTTATTGTACTTAGAAAAACAAAATATGTACATATCGAGTGTAATCCTCGCCCCTGTAGCATGATACGTTTATTGCAGTTTGAAAAAAAGTATATCTACTAATTGTGCAAACCCATGTTGAATTCTCTTCTTATATTTGGTATATCTTAAAGAAACTAAGATCGGTATGCAACATTCGTTGATCAGAAGGTAATCCAGGTATATAATACATTGATCAGAAGCGAAGCCCAATATGTTATGGGTGTGATTCATTTATATCCATTTCTTATTTTTATCTCTTCCTTTTTTCGTTTCCCGACTTGCGGTTGTCGCGAAGACACTGAGTAATCCATCGTGTTTCGTACAGGTATGGCTTTCATCCGTATTTGGTGGCGGCGATGGTAGTAGCATTATTACGTCTTCTGATTCTTTATTCTCATTCCGAGATGACTTTACAAAGGTCACTCGAGTCGAAAGCTAGAGCAGTAGAGAATATGTCTATTAGATCTATGACGGCGAAATGTTTTTCATTAAATTTGTTTTTACTCGCCTGACCGAAATTATTCTGTAATTCAGGACACCGACTTGCTTTACACACGATATGATCATTGAACACGTGTGGCTTTAGAGCAGCTACGAGAACTTCATTACCGCCAATTCTGCGGCAGAGGTAATCGTGTACAAGGTTGAAAGTTTTCTCCAAGTACAATTTTTTTTTTCTTTTTTTTTAGGGTCAGACCTTTTTTGTGTTTCTTTCGGATGCATTGCATGGTGACCGGCAACGAGCCTAGCTACTTCTAATAACGTTATAAAGATCAGTGTTTTGTGCGTGTAAAGCGAGTCAATGGTGTGTTTTTGTACCATCTCAGGATCCTTGGGGCGTTATCTTACCATGCAAGTTAAATCACGGTCTTGCTTACCCTCCAAGGCATATAATATAATATATTGAATCGATCTGTCTGAAACTCTCGGATTAGAATTGCGTTGCCTATGATCAATTAATCTGATAATCTGAGCTCGAGGGACTCACAACTCGATTTTTATATGGATTATCTAAAAAGCTGCATCGATTCTACCGATCTGAGATTCTCGAGTTTATAAATGCGCTGCCTATGCCCACTTAACCTGACAATCTGAGATCCGACGATACAATACTTGATCCTGTATTTTACTTAATTTACCATGTGCCTTTCTTTAGTTTTGATTATATACAGGATTTGTACACAATTAATATTTGTCTTGGTCTCGAGATCACTATCTTCGAATCTATGAATGGATCAAAACTGTATTTACCTTACAGTGATATTAGGATTGAATTTAATGGTTATTACCGTAAACTCGTGCAGTTAATATCAATATCAAATTATAAAAAAAAAATATTTTATTTACCTTAATATACATTTTAGTGAAATAGATTATTTAACACATCTTATATATATATATATATATATATATATATATATATATATATATATATATATATATATATATATATATATTGTATGCTATACAAAGGTTTTATATATAACATTTACTACAGTAATATAAATATATATATATATATATATATATATATATATATATATATATATATATATATATATATATAAAATTTAGTAAGGGAGAAATATCGCCTTTTCTTTTCACCCGTGGCACTGTACAGGCACCAACGGAATCTCTAAGAGAGGGATTCCGAATATGTGCAAAACTCGAATTTTTATGAATATTTTATCGATTTAACGAATCCCACAGGAGTTCAAGGAAAATTCGAATAAAAAAAGCATTGGATCGATCGATCCGAAACTCTCGGATTATAATCACGTTGTCTATGCCCGCGTAACCTGCCAGTCTGAGATCACACAACCCAATATTCAACACGAGAGTTCATTGCCTGCTTCATACGACTTGCCAATGAGAAAGCTCATTGCACACACAACGTGCATGCACACATGAGAGAAAGAGAGAGAGAGAGAAGAGAGTTCAATGCATGCTTCATACGACCTGTCAATGAGAGAGCTCATTTCACACACAACGTGCGTGCACACATACACACCCAACACGAGAGTTCATTGCATGCTTCACACGACCTGGCAATGAGAGAGATCACTGCACCCAACACGATAGTTCATTTTCCCTCTTCATAAGACCTGTCAATGAGAGTTCATTGCACACACAACACCCATGCACACATTTACACCTACCACGAGAGTATAGCATAGCACACGCAATCCAATCGATCCAATACTTTTTTATACGAATTTTTATTTCAATTTTCTTTAACTCCTGTATTATTTAACTCCTCATGTATTTATGACGAGAGTATAATCGAACCTGGTATATATGTACATCACACTTTTTCTGACAGATTTTATTTGAAGTTGGTTGTATATATCTCTTGTACTGAGGGGATATTCAGTCTTAATCATATTTTTTGTTTGTATCATGTTTGTATGTATCATTTGTATCATCATCCTGGTGATATAAGAAGCTCAAGCTACAGACCAGGCTCAGTCTCAGGTCGGACCTCACCCGGTGTGGTTCTGAGATCGCTCTCTAGATGATTCACTTATGGTTTACGTGTGTGCCATTCTATGGTAGTGGATATGGATTGTTTCAGGCCAAGAACACTAAGTGACATTGCACTGGAGAAAGTGGTGAAACTCTCGCTGATGAAAGTGATTGATATCACTAATAGAGATAGTGAGTGGATGAGACAGGGTTCTGTCAAGAGAAAGTGAGGAGTTGACCACAAATTCGATACATTACACTCAGTTGTTCGTACTGTTCAAAACTGTCCCTGTCATCCAATCTCCCTTGATAAATGAATACACAAAACGGCTACTAAAACAGTCAGAAGAGTTTTTGAACCCCAAAACGGAACTTAAAAATTATTTTTCCATGATTTTTGAAATTGATTTTTCACCTAGACTGACTCGATTTTGTGATAGATGGATGACTCTATATTGTGATAAATGGTTGACTAGATATTGTGAATATTGTGATAAACGGAGGGATGAATTATTTTGTGGTGATGATGAGAGTAAAAATCCCACACATCCTACATTCCATGAGAAGATGCGGAAATGTTCAAACTTGAAGGAGCTATCACTGACCAGAGTCCACCAGGCTGTGATTGAGGAAAAAAGTGCGGCAAGGATGTTCCATAATTTTCCTCATCTGACGACTCTATTGCTTGTACCCGACCATGTATGAGTCTCCTTCCACTGGGTCTTAGGTCCTGTTACTCGATCATGTCCAAGATTAAAGGAATTTCATCTAGTGTATGATGGAAAGAAACTTCAAGATAGTGGAGGCGGAATTGACGACTTGATGCTTGTTTGACTATAATAAGGATACTTATTGGCCTGATGAGAGTGAAAACTTGAAGAAACTATTGAAGGAATTAAGGTACCTGAAACACATATATCACAAGCATCTGTTATTCACCTTCCTACAACTAGATGCTGAAATAACAGGGACACTCGGACTTGAATGTCTCGCTCTCTGGCAGAAATATATTCGTGAATATTGGTATATACACGAGAAGTACATGTACATGTCACTAAATAGATACCTGCTTCTCAGACTAAATAAACTTTGCCCGGCCACCCGAGTTATGAAAATGAATGACCCCCCTCAATGTTTATTTGAAGTCATAAGCACTCTGCCGAATCTAGAGGTACTGGAGATAGCGGATATATCACAGATCAGCCGCAACCCTTTTCTAAATTTTCGTCAGAACACGTTAACATCTCTAACGGTTCTCAAGTTGGAAGAGGTCGAGTGTATTTTGGATTATGTCTTTTTTTCTGACCTGGCCCATACTTGTCCCAATCTCAATGTGCACAGCATTTTGGAGTCTAATATTAAAGGAAATGGACATCTCACATGGCCAGCCAGTAGCACTTCAGCCTTCCCATTCTTAAGGGAGTTAATGCTGACACCTCAAAGTGATATCATTTGTGTATGTCTTGAGAGAATCATACAACTTGGAATATCTACATATTCACTCTGAAGATACTGGGAGGGGTGACACGGCAACAAATACATTCCTGTGTGCTATTATGAAGCCCCTTAGAAATCTTACTGAACTCCATCTAGTGTCAAACTATGTACAATGTACAAATGGACATCTCACATGGCCAGCCAGTAACACTTCAGCCTTCGGGTGCATGTCTATCACCCACCAGTTGCTTCTCCTGCGCGTCCCCGGCAGGCAGTTTCTCCTGCGCGTCTTGGGCAAGCAGTTCCTCCTGCGCAGGCGGCTCCTCCGGCGCGTTCTGGGCAGGCGACGACACATCCGGCGCGTCCTGGTCAGGCGACGACTCATCTGGCGCGTCCTGGGCAGGCGACGACTCATCCGGCGCGTCCTGGGCAGGCGACGACTCATCCGGCGCGTCCTGGGCAGGCGACGACTCATCCGGCGCATCCTGGGCAGGCGACGACTCATCCGGCGCGTCCTGGGCAGGCGACGACTCATCCGGCGCGTTGCCTGTGCCCACTCAACCTGACAATCCGAGATCAAGTGATCGAATCCTCGAATTTTATATAAATCAATTAACGGCGCATAGTTTTTGAAATATACACATAAAAAAGTATTGTTAAAAAAAGTATCAGATCCATCGCTCTAAGACTCAAGGGTTATAATCGCGTTACGTGTGCCCGCTTAACCTGCCAGCCTGAGTCGAAATATCTACAAAACCCGATTTTTTATGAATATTTCATCGTTTTCAGGGGTCCCACAGGAGTTTGAGGAAAACTCGAATAAAAATTTGAAGAAAACAAGAGTACTGGGTCGATCGCTCTGCAACTCTGGAGTTAGGATTACGTGGCCTACGCCCACCCATCCCAGCAATCTGAGATCACACGACCCAATATTCGATTTTATATGAATTTAATTAATAGACCCGTACGTCAGTCGATAAATAAAAAAAATATATATAAAATCAATTATTGTGTTGTTGGATCTCGGATTGGCAGGTTAAGCTGGCAGGGGCAACGCGGTTATAACCCGAGAGTCTCAGGTCGATGGATCCAAGACTTTTTTTTGTATGAATTTTTATGTGTGTATTTCAAAAACTTTATGCGCCCTTAATAAATTCATACAAAAATCGAGGAGTCGATCTCTCGATCTCGGATTGGCAGGTTAAGCGGGCAGGGGCAACGCGGTTATAACCCGAGAGTCTCAGGTCAATGGATCCGCTAGTTTTTTATATGAATTTTTCTTTAATAGTCTATGCGTAGGAGTGCGAGCAAGAGAGTCGTCCAAGCACGCCAGTGGGTGCCTACAAGGGCTCATGAGGACGGTCCAAGAGCGTTCATCGACACGCTTTACTCGCACATAGCGCTGTATGACGACGCTCTCGGACGTACCAAGCGAGAGCGTTGGGCGCGTAGAGCGAGACGAAGGATGCCCGTGCGCGCTGCAACGGCCCATGCAAATGCCGCTCGGCCGCTTGGACGGTCCAAGAGTCTGAGTTCGATGGATCCGAGACTTTTTTTTGTATGAATTTTTATGTGTGCATTTCAAAAGCTTTATTCGCCGTTAATTAATTCATACCAAAATCGAGGAGTCGATCTCTCGATCTCGGATTGGCAGGTTAAGCGGGCAGGGGCAACGCGGTTATAACCCGAGAGTCTCAGGTCGATGTTTCCCGCTAGTTTTTTATATGATTTTTTCTTTAATAGTGTATGCGTGGGAGGGCGAGCAAGAGAGTCGTCTAAGCACGCCAGTGGGTGCCTACAAGGGCTCATGAGGACGGTCCAAGAGCGTTCATCGACAAGCTTTACTCGCCCATAGCGCTGTCTGAGGACGGTCTGAGGACGCTCTCGAACATACCAAGCGAGAGCGTTGGGCGCGTAGAGCGAGACTAAGGATGCCCGTGCGCGCTGCAACGGCCCATGGAAATGCCGCATTGACGAGAATCACCTATGATTTTTTTTTTTTTTTTATTGACGGAGAAATTTCGCTTTTTCTTTTCACCCGTGGTACCGTACAGGCATCAACGAAATCTCTAAGAGAGGGATTCGAAATATCTGCAATACCCGATTTTTTATGAATATTTCATCGATTTCAGGAGTCCTACAGGAGTTTGAGGAAAACTCGAATAAAAATTCGAAGAAAAAAAAGTACTGGGTCGATCGATCTGAAACTCTGGGGTTAGGATCCCCACAATCTGAGATCACAGGACCCAATATTCGCTTTTATATGAATTTAATTAAGAGACCCGTACGTCAGTCGAGAAAAAAAAAATGTATATATAAAATCAATTATTGTGTTGTTGGATCTCGGATTGGCAGGTTAAGCGGGCAGGGGCAACGCGGTTATAACCCGAGAGTCTCAGGTCGATGGATCCGAGACTTTTTTTTGTATGAATTTTTATGTGTGTATTTCAAAAACTTTATGCGCCCTTAATAAATTCATACAAAAATCGAGGAGTCGATCTCTCGATCTCGGATTGGCAGGTTAAGCGGGCAGGGGCAACGCGGTTATAACCCGAGAGTCTCAGGTCGATGGATCTGATACTTTTTTTTGTATGAATTTTTATGTGTGCATTTCAAAAACTTTATGCGCCGTTAATTAATTCATACAAAAATCGAGGAGTTGATCTCTCGATCTCGGATTGGCAGGTTAAGTGGGTGCCTACAAGGGCTCATGAGGACGGTCGAAGAGCATTCATCGACACGCTTTACTCGCGCATAGCGCTGTGTGACGACGCTCTCGGACGTACCAAGCGAGCGCGTTGGGCGCGTAGAGCGAGACGATGAATGCCCGTGCACGGTTGGTGATTGGTTGGTTGAGATTTGCGAAGTTCTGGCTTCGCCCAGGCCTTTCACTTATGGCCCGGCCTGTGTCAGCTTATTATGGCTGTCTCATTTGTTTGTCTGACACTCGGTGCTTACCGTGGCGGTGGGATTGCCAGCAGGCGCTCCTGTAGCCGTGGTGTAAGCATCTCGCATAATCTCCTTACCAGCACGACGGCTGTGTTCTGCGGGCTTTGTCTTAGGAATTGCGTGTGCACGCAATTCTCCAATTAATGTACAAGTGTGGCGTTCGGCTCGCCGCAATGCATGCAACATCTCTCTTCACGTTCTATGGTTTGTATGACCTGCCATACACAGTGGTAACCTAGGCGCATTCAGTGCAGAATGACTTCGGTACCTCTGTTGTTTATTTCAGAGAGTGCCAGTGGTTCATAGCCTGTGGCATCTGAGTACCAGCTGGTCGAGGGGGAAGATCTCGTTTCCTCTCTGTGAAGCTGCAGGAGGAAGGAGGTGGCCGTCACCGTACACTTCCTCCGAAGTAATTTTCGGCTCTGATGTATTATCATGGGATTAGGGGGCATACCCCTGCCAGCTTCGGCTAATCTGTCAGCAAGCTCATTACTTCTGATCCCTATGTGCTGGAACCAGTTATGATAATTCTTCTACCCTGTGCAAGAATCCTCTGGTTCAGTGTGAGGATGTACTAGTGGCTGGACCCT
>NC_051429.1:674777-700218 GCF_015228065.2 Penaeus monodon | reverse complement strand
TTCAAAGCGAATGGGACCACCTACCCCAGGAGGTATGTCTTCAGCGGGAGAGATGTCTGGAGTCGAATCCCCGAAAGAATTCAACACCAGTTTTATGGAACACCTGAAACGAAGAAGAGGAACCCCAATGATCGGAGCGACTATGGATTTCAGGTACCAAGAATGTACTGCACGAAATAATAAAAGTAAAAGTGTAATTTTGGCGACCAAGTATCATAAGAAAATTGTTGAGAACTCGGCCTCACAGTTGATAAGATACCTTAAAAGCCTTCAAGAAACAGATGACGAAATCGAAATGAAGTTTTGGGAAGGTCAGTTCCGCAAGTATAGTTCCAAAAGCATCTTAAAGAATGGAGATATCCGTCTTTGCCAGTTTGTGAAATACTGGAACAAGGGTGAAAGTAAAGAACTATCCTCGGGCACGCTTGAAAGGAAGAGATACCAGAAACAAACCGAGAGTCATGAAAGGAGAAAATATTCTCACGTTTCCACCCGTCGCAGTAACGAAAGTGATGAGCTGTCGTCTGAGTCAGAAGTCTCACAAGGTTTACTCAAAAAGCAACTCACGGGCTTGCCCAAGAAGAATGATTGGAGCAACAATACCCACACTGAAGCAACAGCCCGGGACTACCTGAACAATTCCCACATTTTTGTTAAACCCAAAGGAAAGGATATTAACGGAAACAGTCATAATATATGCTATGAGTTACCCCTAACTAAATGGCCGTATATCCCAAAGGACAACAAAGGTCATTCATATGTACCAGAGGGCCTTGAGCAGCCTAGACGTGGCAGTCAGTTGGAGATCTTTATATACAGTTGTTTATCTAACATTTCTGATAAAGTGGAGTATGATCGCAAAGAAAAATATGTGAAAACTTTACGGACAAAAGTCCTAAAGAAGAGCATCAGATCCATAGAACGACGAGAGAACAAGGAGTGTCAAGATCCTATAACAGTCAACGAAATTATTGCTAGTCAGGATATCACAAATAGATGTCGACGAACAACCAGTTAACATGGCAGTGAGAGTTATAAAGATGGGATACCGAAAGTTTAGTATCCCAGGATTTGAAGATTATAGTCACTCATCCACCGTCGGCCCCGTCGCCAGCACATCCACCGCCCCTACCGCCACCATCTATTTAATCGACCATGGTGAATCCGAGGCCAGTTCCACCGCCAATATCACTGACCCCACCAGCTCTGCCACCGCCGCCGCCGCCATCACCACCACCACCACCACCATTACCCCCACCACCATCAACACCGACCAAGCTGTCTCCACCTCCACTTCCGCCGCCGCCGCCACCACCGCCGCCGCCGCCACTGATCTGATGCTCTTCTTTAGGACTTTTGTCTGTAAAGCTTTCATATATTTTTCTTTGCGATCATACTCCGCTTTATCAGAAATGTTAGATAAGCAATTGTATATAAAAATCTCCAACGCAGTGGCAAACTGCCTGCCGCGTCTAGGTTGCTCAAGGCCCCCTGGTACATATGAATGGCCTTTCTTGTCCTTTGGGATATATGGCCATCTAGTTAGGGGAAGCTCACGTAGTCCCGGGCCGTCGCTTCGGAGTGGGAATTGTCGCTGCGATCCTTCTTCTTTGGCAGGCCCGTGAGGTGCTTTTTGAGTGAATCTTGTGAGTCTTCTGACTCAGATGACAGCTCATCAATTTCATTGCTGCTGCGATGGTTGGTAACGTGAGCATATTTCCTCCTCTTGGTTGGCCTTTCCAGACATTTGCTCTGTTTCTGGTGCCTCTTCCTTTCAACTGTGCCCGAGGATAGTTCTTTTTCCAATATTCCACAAACTTTTCCAGACTGACATTTCCCTTCTTTAGGAATTGACTATCACAATGCTTCATTCCGGGTTAGTCATCTGTTTCTTGGAGGGTCTTAAGGTATGTCATCAGCTGCGAGGCCGAGTTCTCAACAATATTCTTGTGATATTTTGTCGCCATAATTACACTTTCACTTTTAGTATGTCGTGCACCACATTCCTGATACTTGAAATTCATCGTTGCTCCGACCATTAAGGTTACTCTTCTTCGCTTAAGGTGTTTCATAAAACCAGTATTGAATTCGTTTGCGGATTCGACCGCCGACATCTCTCCCGCCGAAGACAGACCTCCTGGGGTAGGTGGTCCCATGCGCCTTGAAACAGATGACGGGGTGGCCCAGGAACGACGAATTTGTTTCTCGTCACCTCGACCCCAGTTGCTGGAAGATTACTCCTGTAGTCGGTAATATGATGGTAGTGTAGTAATCTAGTACGGCATCATTCATTTGCATAATGATGTGCCATTAATATTCCTGATCTTGAGTGTCAAATTCCTTGAATGCAGCAATCAGGCGATTAGGGTATTGAGAGATCCAGATCCGGTAAGTGGCCGGGGGTCTGATCTCTCCGGGTTTGCTTCAAGTAATTGATCTCCGCCGATCATCGCTGAATTCGCCATCGTGCTCTCATCTCTGTTCACTGAAGAAGTAGAATGTTTTATATCAGTATTATTATTTATAATTTTATAAATTAAGTAAATATATAATTTAATTTTATATATAATTAATTATGAATTCAATCTATATATATATATAATATATATATAGATATATATATATATTATATATATATAAATTAATCAGTAATACTACCATTCTGACATAAGGGAGAAGAGATTTTGTAGTCACTGGTTTTCATGAAACACATCTCTCGGTAGCTTGCAGGTAAATCAGTGAGAATGTGTGTAATCTTTTCATTCTGGAGGTCGAATATCCTAAACAATTGTTGATGGGATATGGAATCTCCTGTTTTACCATCCTCACCAGATGATCTACTTTCCCCTGGATTGCTGAAGTGAGAGAGAATAATGAGGAGGAGGGAGGGAGGGAACAAATTTAATTCCATATTATATATATATTATATTATATATATATATTAATAATATATATATATATATAATATAAAATTAATTTTCTATTATATGAAGATATTAATATATATATTATTTTTTAATAATGATAACAAAAAATACCAGGGTATAAATATGACGGGTACTATAGGGTCACATTACAAGTTTCGAAATATGGACACTTAGAATATAGAATATAAAATGAAATAAAATATTGTGTGTTTATATAATAATAATAATAATAATAGCAAATTATTATATAAATATTAATGCAAAATTATTAATAAAACAATATAGTCAATATTATGTAGACATGTACAAACAAACACACGCACAAAAAAAGCATGCACGCACACACACACACACTACTATATATAATTATATATATATATATTTTATAAAATATTTTATATATATATAAAATATTATATATATATATATATATATATGACCGTGGAGGAAGGGAAGTTTGACAGGAGCGAGAAGTGGTCACTGGTACATGCACTTACACTTACGCTCATCATAGAAGTATGTCTTTCACTAACAAGAGACATACGTCTGCAACATCACGAGATACAATCTATGGTTATACCGTAATCAAATCAGATAAAAAAACAAGAGAGTCTGTATCTGAATTTACTTTTATGAGTATTGAACGTAGTATCCAGGACAGTGTTTGTCTAGAGTTTTGGCTTAATAGACTGAACGAAATGCTGCATAATAAGGATATGATTACGTTTCCTGACGAACTCAAACAGTGGAAAGAAGAGGAACTGTATAATTTCTTGATTCAACACAGGTCAGTGAATTCCGTATATTTTTTTTGCTAATATAAAGGATAACGAGTTTCGCCTACTTTTAAGACTACGTCCAGACCGCTATATGTGGAGGCTATGTATAGTGACGATTATGCAACCAGAAAAAGCATCTTAATTGTATCCTATGACGTTCAGCGCTTTGTCGACTCCATAGTGTGTTCTTACGGCGAACGCGATACTATAATATGTTTTATGCTCTACGACAAATTAGGAGTACAACGGCCTTGGAGTAACGTGTTACGACTGGAGCACCTCTGTCAGAAAACAATCTGCAGCTACGGAGATAAACTGCGTAACGATTCTTCATTCAAGATGATGCCGATATTAATCCGTAATGAAATTATCAACCACTTAGATATAAATAAAATTAAAAATAAATATGAGAGAAAGACAATCATGATAAATAAGGTTTCCATTAAACCCATAAGAAATATAACTTTTTTCAAGAATATGTCGTTTACTCAGACAGTTACCACAAATAGAGGTTGATTTTTGTTCTTCATTCTTGAACATGTCAGAAGATTCAATGGATGCTATAGAGGAACCGTTAAATATATATATATATATATATATATATATATATATATATATATATATATATACATATATATATAATATAATATATATAAATATAAATATATATATATATTTTTTTATACTATACATATATAAGATAATTATTATAATATATATACAAATATTAGATATTAAATTATAAAATAATATAATAAATAAATGAAAAAATAAATATGTTATTAATTAATAGTATCTAGATAGATTGATTTTACAGATAAAAATATATACGGTTATACTTCATATGTAAGTGTGAATTCGAGTTTACTCATTACAAGAATATCGCATCAAAGGATGTTGATGGAGCACTGAGACAAAAAAAAAAAAAAAAAAAATACAGGATCAGGTGTTCATTGCCACATTATGCTTCGTCAACTGAGTTCTGTTTATGCTGACGAAGGACCGGGAGGACATTGTAGTTTTAGCAGACATAAGCAAGATCACTAATTAGTAGCCGTGTCATATGGTGCGAAGGGTCATGCACAACAAGTTTACTCATTACAAGAATGTCGCATCAAAGGATGTTGATGGAGCACTCTGAAAAAAAAAAGATACAGGATCAAGTGTTCATTGCCACATTATGCTTCGTCAACTGAGTTGTGTTTATGCTGACGAAGTAGGCCCGTGCACGGTCGAATGACCCATGTGAGGCCACATTACCGTGTTAAATGCAATATACACATGGCAAAAAAAAAACTTTTTAATTAGGGAGAAATTTTGACTTTTTTTTACCAATGGTACCGTACAGGCACCAACGGAAGCTCTAAGAAAAGGATTCCGAATATCTGCAAAACCCGAATTATTATTAATATTTTATTGAATTAACGAATACCATAGGAGATGAGTACTCCCTATTACACAACAACAAAAAAATCATATAAAAAAAAGTATTAGATCAATCGATCTGAAACTTTAGGGTTATGATTGTGTGTCCTATTCCCACCCAACCTGGTAATCTGAGATACGACGTAATATTTTTATTTTATATGAATTTATATTAAACACCCTCTCTCTCTCTAACAGCGCTCTTATGCGTTGCAGGGTGACCGACAACGGGTCTAGCTACGTCTAAGGACGTTGTGAGACATTTGTCTGTATTTTTATTGCAAGTCAAAAAAAAAAATAATAAAAAAAAAAATACACATGCATATAAATTAAATACAAATCAGTGTTAAAAGTCATTGTTATAAACCCCAAAAAAATTCATATTAAAATAAGTAGCAGATCCATAAAGTGCATAAAGTTTTTGAAATATACACATAAAAAATTAATGTAAAAAAAAAGTATCAGATCCATCGCTCTAAGACTCAAGGGTTATAATCGCGTTGAGTGTGCCCGCTTAACCTGCCAGTCGAAATATCTACAAAACCCGATTTTTTATGAATATTTCATTGATTTCAGGAGTCCCACAGGAGATTGAGGAAAACTCGAATAAAAATTCGAATAAAACAAAAGTACTGGGTTGATCAATCTGAAACTCTGGGGTTAGGATTACGTGGCCTACGCCCACCCATCCCCACAATCTGAGATCACACGACCCAATATTCGATTTTATATGAATTTAATTAAGACACCCGAACGTCAGTCAATAAATATAAAAAAATATATATAAAATCAATTATTGTGTTGTTGGATCTCGGATTGGCAGGTTAAGCTGGCAGGGGCAACGCGGTTATAACCCGAGAGTCTCAGGTCGATGGATCCAAGATGTTTTTAGAATATTATGTGTATTTCAAAACATTTATGGCCCTAATACATTCATACAAAATCGAGGGAGTCGATCTTCGATCTCGGATTGGCAGGTTAAGCGGGCAGGGGCAACGCGGGGTTATAACCCGAGAGTCTCAGGTCGAGGATTGAGACTTTTTTTGTAGGACTTGTTATGTGTGCATTTCAAAAACTTTATGCGCCCGTTAATTCATTCATACAAAATTCGAGGGGAGTCGATCTTCGATATTCGGATTGGCAGGTTTAAGCGGGAAGTGGGCAAACGCGGTTATAACCTGAGCAGTCTCAGGTCCAATGGATCCACTAGTTTTTTATATGAATTTTTCTTTATTATTCTATGCGTAGGGAGCAACGTGCGAGCAAAGAGAGTCGTCCAAAGCCACGCCAGTAGGTGCCTTACAAGGGCTCAGAGGACGGTCCAAGAGCGTTCATCGACACGCTTTACTCGCACATAGCGCTGTATGACGACGCTCTTGGACGTACCAAGGGAGAGCGCTGGGCGCGTAGAGCGAGACGAAGGATGCCCGTGCGCGCTGCAACGGCCTATGTAAATGCCACTTTGACGGTTCAAGAGCGTTCATTCGACCGCTTTACTCGCGCATATTGCTGTCTGGACGACGCCTCGAGACGTACCAAGCGGAACGTTGGCTCGAGTTAGAGCGAGAGAAGGATGCCCCGTGGGCGCGCTGCAACGGCCCATGGAAAGGCCGCAATGACGAGAAGTACCTAAGAATGTTTTTTTTTTTATTGAGGGAGAAATTTCGCCTTTTCTTTTCACCCGTGGCACCGTAAAGGCACCAACGGAATCTCTAAGAGTGGGATTATAAAAATATCTGCAAAAACCAGATTTCATCGATTTAGGTAGTCCCAAAGCGAGTTTGAGGGAAACCGAATAAAAATTCGCATAAAACAATTATTACTGGATCGATCGATACTGAAACTCTGGAGTTTAGGAATTACCCCCGTTTGCCTACGCCCACCCATCCCTGGCATCTGAGATCATTCGATTTTTTTTATATGAAATAATTAAGAGACCTACGGCAGTAGATAAATAAAAAAAATATATATATATAAAATCAATTATTGTGTTCTTGGATCTCGGATTGGCAGGTTAAGCGGGCAGGGGCAACGCGGTTATAACCCGGTCGTGGATGCGAGACATTGTTTTGTATGAATTTTTATGTGTGTTTGTCAAAAACTTTATGCGCCCTTAATAAATTCATACAAAAATCGAGGAGTCGATCTCTCGATCTCCGGATTGGCAGGTTAAGCGGCAGGGCAAAGCGGTTATAACCGAGAGTCTTCAGGTCGAGATCCGAAGACTTTTTTTGTGATGAATTGGAAGTCGTGCATTTTTTTCCCCCCCCAAAAAACTTTATGCGTCCTAATAAATTCATACAAAAAAATCGAGGAGTCGATCTCTCGATCTCGGATTGGCAGGTTAAGCGGGCAGGGGCAACGCGGTTATAACCCGAGAGTCTCAGGTCGATGTATCCGCTAGTTTTTTATACGAATTTTTCTTTAATAGTCTATACATAGGAGGGCGAGCAAGAGAGGTCGTCCAAGCACGCCAGTTGGGTGCCTACCAAGGGCCCATTGCGGACGGTCCAAGAGCGTTCATCGATACGCTTTACTCGCACATAGCGCTGTATGACGACGCTCTCGGACGTACCAAGCGAGAGCGTTGGGCGCGTAGAGCGAGACGAATGATGCACGTTGTGTGTGTGTTTATGTGAAATGAGCTCTATCATGCAATGAACTATTTTCTCTTTCTCTCTGCATATCATGTGTGTATGCATGTTGTATACACAATCAATGCAGCTTCGCCAACGAGCTCTCTCATTGACGTTCTCGGACGTAGCAAGCAAGACCGTTGGGCGTGTAAAGCGAGACGAAGGAGGCGTATGTGTGCATGCACGTTGTGTGTGTGTGTGTCTGTGTGTGTGTGTGCAATGATCTCTCTCATTGACAGGTCTATGCAGCAATATGTGCATGCACTTTGTGCGTGTGTGTGCAATGAGCTCTGTCATACAATGAAATTTCTTCTCTCTCTCTCTCTCCCTATTCTCCTACATTCTGTGTGTATGCGGTGTTGTATACAAACAACCAATGCAGCTTCGGCAACGAGCTCTCTCATTGACGCTGTCTTACGACGCTCTTGGACGTAGCATACAAGACCGTCGGGCGTGTAAAGCGAGACGAAGTATGCGTATGTGTGCATGCACGGTGTGTGTGTGTGTGTGCAATGATCTCTCTCCCTAATTGACAAGTCGTATGAAACATTGTGTGTATGCACGTTGTGTGTGTGTGCAATGATCTCTCTCTCACTGACAGGTTGTATGAAACATTGTGCACATGCACGTTGTGTGTGTTTATGTGCAATGATCTCTGTCATGCAATGAACTCTTTTCTCTTTCTCTCTCTGCATATCATGTGTGTATGCATGTTCTATACACAATCAATGCAGCTTCGGCAACGAGCTCTCTCACTGACGCTGTCTTACGACGCTCTCGGACGTAGCAAGCAAGACCGTTGGGCGTTTAAAGCGAGACGAAGGATTGAGTATGTGTGCATGAACGTTGTGTGTGTGGCAATTATCCCTCCCTAATTGACAAGTCGTATGAAACATTGTGTGTATGCACGTTGTGTGTGTGTGCAATGATCTCTCTCTCATATCATGCGTGTATGCATGTTGTATACACAATCAATGCAGCTTCGCCAACGAGCTCTCTCATTGACGCTGTCTTACGACGCTCTTGGACGTAGGAAGCAAGACCATTGGGTGTGTAAAGCGAGACGAAGGATGCGTATGTGTGGATGCAAGTTGTGTGTGGGTGTGCAATGATCTCCCTCTCTCTCATTGACAGGTTGTATGAAACATTGTGTGCATGTACGTTGTGTGTGTGTGTGTGTTTGTGTGTGTGTTGTGGTGTGTTGGTTGTGTGTGTGTGTGGGTGTTGTTGTGGGTGTGTGTGTGTGCAATGAGCTCTGTCATGCAATGAACTCTCTTCTCTTTCTCTCCACATATCATGTGTGTATGCATGTTGTATACGCAACCAATGCAGCATCGCCAACGAGCTCTCTCATCTCTCTCATTGACAGGTCTATGTAGCAATGTGTGCATGCACGTTGTGCGTGAATGTGCAATGAGCTCTGTCATACAATGAACTTTCTTCTCTCTCTCTCTCTCTCTCTTCTCTCTCCTCTCTCTCCTCTCTCTCCTCTCTCTCTCTCTCTCTCTACATATATCATGTGTGTACGGAATGTTGTATACGCAAACCAATGCAGATCGCAACGTGCTCTCTCATTGGACGCTGTCTTACGACGGTCTCGGACGTAGCAAGCAAGACCGTTGGGCTACATCATCTGATCTCCGCTGGAGGAATCAGGGGACCGGGGTCCTGCCCCCCCCCCCCAGGGGGTCCTGATTCTCCTACCCCTCACGTTCCATTTCCTAGTAAAACACAAGCACACAAATATGGGTGTTACCGAAATGGGGAGGAGGGTAGCTCCCCTCTTGAGGCTGGCTCTTGGCTCTTATCTTGTCTTGTCTGGGGTTCTTGGGTCTTTTTTTTGTTTTATTTGTTTGTTCGTTGTTGTGTTGCTGCGATATTTTACGGCCTATATTCTAAGTGTCCATATTTTGAAACTTGTAATGTGACCCTATAGTACCCGTCATATTTATACCCTGGTATTAGTTAGATGTGAAAAAAATAATTATATATATATATACACATTTGAATTTAAATTTGTTTTCCCCCCTCTCATTATTCTCTCTCTCCTCAGCAACCCACAGGAATTTTAGGGCCTATATTCTAAGTGTCCACTTTTTTTTACTTGTAATGTGACCCTATAGTACCCGTCATATTTTATACCTTTTTTTTTTAAGAAATATTATATATCTTCATATAATAGGTAGCTATATAGTAAAAATAATAATCATATATGAAAGATGGAATAATGCAATGCCGCACTGATATCGATAAATAACAACCCTCCCTAGGACAGGACCTCGAACCTAGGTCACTCCGGGTATGAAAAACCGGAGGCCAGTGCCTTAAACCAACCCATGCCACACGATCCCACTACAAAGGAGTGTGCATACGAGGATTCTTACTAGCTCCATAGACATTACCTGTCTACTCATACTTGAATAATGACAGTGAAGTTTACGCTCACTCCCCGTGGGCACTCGGTGGAAATGGATTTAGCAATTCAATCAAGTCAGGGGTGTCCTGAGGTATATTTTACGAAAGATGGAATAATTGGCAATGACGCATTGGGATATCGATAATAAACAAACCATCCATGACCAGAGGACTCGAAAACCCTAGGTCACTCAGGGTATCGAAAACCGAGAGGCCAGTGCTAAAAACCAACCATGCAACAAAAACCACTAAAAAGGAGTGTTGCAACTTAGGATCTTACTAGCTCCTATAGACATTACCGTATACTCATACGTTGAGTAATGACAGTGAAGTTTTACGCTCACTCCCCGTGGGCAATCGGGGGAAATTGATTTAGCAATTCAACTCCAAGTCAGATGTCCTAAGGTATATTTATGAAAGATGGAATAATGCAATGTCGCATTGATATCGAATAAATTAACAACCCTCCCTGACCAGTAACTCGAACCTAGGTCACTCCGGGTAGATTAAATATTAATTGTCTATGGAGCTAGTAAGTCCCTATGTTTGCCATCCTTTACCTGCAAACTACTGAAGATTTATTTTCACGAACCCCCAAACCTGCGATTTACTACCAAGGAAACTTCCACCCACTTATGTCAGAAATAGTGTATTTATAATTAATTATGTTATGTTATATATATATATTGATTGTTGATACATAAAATATATATGCATATATTACAATTATTTATATAATGACTATCTATTTTTTTATTTATAATTATATTATTATTATTATCTCTTTTCATTTGAAAAAACTGATAGTGAGACTAACGATCGCGATGATATCTAGGCAGAGAAATCAACGATCTTGAGGGATAAACCCAGGAGAGGACCCCAAGATCCCTGGGGCGCTAACCCGGATTTGGATCTAACAATATCCTGATGCCCCTGATTGCTCGTACTCCAGGATTTGAGCATCCGAGAAATCAGGGGAATGTTTCGTGGCACATCAATAGCGCAAATCAATGTAGTGCCATACTGGATTACTACACTACAGTAATCTTACCGACAACAGGGAAGAAATCTTCCACCAACTGCCGTCGATGTCACAAGAAAACAAAATTCGTATTCTCGGAACACCCCGTTCAACTGCTGCAAAAGAGAAAAGGGGGAACACCTGAAACCAAGAGAGGGTCTGTATTCAGAGGGAGGGTGGGGAGAGATGTATGCAGTAGAAGAGAGAAAGAATTAAACAACAGGTTTTATGCGGAAACAAAAGGAATGAAACGAAGTAGAGGAAAAACAAATGAGCAGGAGAGAAGATGGAGTGTAAGGTGAAAACGATATTGGACTCGAACGAAAATAATAAAAGTGAAAGGGTAATTTGGCAAACAAAGTATCATAGCGAAAAAATTGTTGTGGAGAACTCGGATTAAGAGTGATAAGATACCTTAAAAGCCGTCAATAAAAAGAATGGGACGCACACAAGCGAAATGAAGTTGTTGAGAAGGAAAAGGTAGAGTTAAGCAGGTATAGTGACAATAAGCATCATTAAAGAATGGAGATAGCCGTCTTTGCAGTTGGGGGAAATAAGGGGAAACAAGAGTGATATGAAGAAACTATCAGTTTTCTAAGGAACGGCAATCTGCCGATTAGGATAATTGGGAGAGATCAAAGCTGGGGTTAAGTGCTTCCAGGGGGTCTTGGGTCGTATCCCTGGGGGTTACATCAAAATAGTCTGATGGTGATGATTCGATAACATGCGACGAAAATCGAAATCGGTTTCTCACTATGAGTTAAACCTGAAACGATTGAGAATACTAATAATATAGGGAGAAAGAAAAAATATAAATAATAATTATATTAATAATTATAAGATATGAAGTAGATAATAGAAATAGTTATGATTATGTAATAATTTATATACTATTATAATAATAATTTATATAGTATTAATAATTAATAAATTAATATATATGTAACAAATGTAATGTAATAAAGGAAATATCCATTCTCAACATAAGTGGGGTTGAAGAGTTATTGGGGAGTAGTCGATGGTTTTCGGTGGAAATAATTACTATCGGTAGTTGGTAGGTAAATCGTGTGAGAAATTGTAAGTGAGTAATCTAGTAAGTCCTGAAGGTAGATAAATATTGTTGAGGGATGAAGGAAATCGACAACGGTTCTTATCATAGCACCAAAGATTCTAACTCTTCCCGTGGGTTGAATAAGGAACGAGAGGAATAAAGAGCGGGGGCTGGCCGAGGGGGGGACAGATTTAAATTAAGATGTGTATATATCTATATATATATATATATAATCATATATTATAATATATATTATATATATATATAATTATTTTTTAAATATATAACTTATATCACCCCCCCCAGTATATGAAGATTATAAATATTCCTTTTAATAATTAAAAATACCAGGGTTATAAATATGACGTGGTACTATATGGGTCAAATTACAAGTTTACAAATATGACACTTAGAATATTAGGCCCTAAAATATCGCAGCAACACCAACAACAACAACAAACAAACAAAGCAAAAAGACCCAAAGCCCAGGCAAGGACAAGCCAAGACAAGAGACCAGCCTCTTAGGAGGGGGAGCATAACCATACCACCTCCCATTTCATCGGTAACACCTATATTTCGCTTTTGTTTTTACTAGGAACCCCATGGTAACCTGAGGGGTAGGAAAAATGCGGACCCTGCGCTTCCGTTAGCTAAGGTCACCCAATGGAGATCGAGGTGAAGTTAGATTGAGGTGAGGTGAAGTGAGGCGAGGTTCAAAATAAAGTGAAGTAAGGTAGAATGGTGAGTTGTGGACCCGAGAGTCAGGTGAAGTAAGAGTGAGGTAAGGTGAGGTGACGTAAGTGTGATGTGATAAGATGAAAATGGAAATGATCTTGTGTTTTATAAAAATAATAATAATAAAATTATTATATGAATACTAATTTATAAATATAAATAAAAAATATAGCTAAATATAATAAATATATAATAAAATTACAAACTTACAGAAAGGAAATATATATATATAAATAATAAATATACAAGCTTGCGTTAGACATGTGAAAACACCACGCACAAAAAAAAAGCAGACCGCACCGCACGCACGCACGCACGCACACAGACATATACTCTATATATATCTACTATATATATCTATAATATATCTATTATATATATATATATATATATAATATATATATATAACTATATATATATATGGATGTATTTATATACATCTTATACTATATATATATATATAATATATATAGATAATATATATAATATAACATTATATATATATATATATATATGGACCTGGGGAACGACGAAGAGGAAGTTCAGAAAGGAGCGAGGACAGGAGTCAATGGTACATGCACTTACACTTCACGCTCATCAGTTAGAAGTATGTTTTCAGTAATAGGAGATGGGTGTGTTATAAAATTACGAGAAACAATCTTTGGTTATACCGTAATCAAATCAGAAAAAAAACAAGAGACTGTATCGGAATTTTCTTGTATGAGTATTGAGCACAGTATACAGGAGAGCAGTGTTGTATTAGAAGTTTTGGCTTGGGTAAGATGAACGAAAACGCTGCATAATAAGGGATATAATTACGTTTCCTGAAGGAACTCAAGCATGTGCGAAAGAAGTAGGGGAACTGCTAATCTCTTGATTCAACCAAGGGCAGTGGATCGGAGTGTATTTTTGCTAAAGAAAGGGATATCGAATTTCGCTACTTTTAAGGAATACGGTTACAAGTCCAGACCGCTGTATGTGAGAGGCTATGTATAGTGCCGATTTATGGAACAGAACAAAGGCATTAAGTGTATCTTATGGACCGTTCAGCGTTTTGTCGACCTCCATAGTGTGTTATTACGGACGAACGCGATCCTGCACTATGTTTTTTTGCGCCACGACAAATTAGGAGTACAAACGGCCTGGAGTAACGTGCTTAAGATGGATGCACCTCGTCAGAAAACAATCTGCCACTCGGAGGATAAACTGCATACCGTCTTGTTCATTCAAGAGATGCCCATATAAATCCGTAATGGAATTATCGACATCCTTTTAACACTACGGCAATTCAGGCGATTTAGGATATTTGCGATGTCAAATCGGCGTACGTGCCACAGGACTTAGGTCCTTCTCATGGGTTCTTCCCTAAACTATTTGGATTGCTGCCCAGATAAATCGCCCAGAAAAATCGCGATCGTTTATTATCACTATCAGTTTCAAAGGAAAGAAGGCCCCCCCCCCGTTTTTTTTTCCATTTTCTCCAGCGAGAACAATAATAAATAATATAAACTATAAATAAAAAATCAGATAATATTACCCTATAAATAGTTCTATGATATATTATTATATAATTCAATTTATATATATTTCTATAATTAATCGACTAAATATATATTAATATATATATATATATATATATATATATATATAATATATATATCTATAATAATATATATTTATAACAAAATTTAATTAGTAAATACATACTCTTCTGACATAAGTGGGTGAAGAATTTCTTGGGTAGTAGTCGCTGGGTTTTCGTGAAATACATCTCTCGGTAGTGTACTAGATAAACGGAGTGAGGAATGTGCGTAATCTTTTCATTTGAAGGTCGAATATCTGTTGATGGGATATTGCAATCCTCCCTGTTTTATCATCGTCACCAAATGATCTACCTTCTCGCGATACTATTACTATGTTTTTTTCCTCCACGACAAATAAGGGAAAAGCTACAAACGGCTTGGAGTAACGTTGGTTACGACTGGAGCACCGTCATGTCCAGAAAACAATCTGCAGCTAACGGGATAACACTGATAACGTCTTGTTCATAATTAATCCGTAAGGGACATTATCAACCACTTAGATCGAAATAAAATTGAAAATAAATATGAGGCGAAAGACAATCATGATAAATAAAGTTTCTATTAAACCTAATAAAAATGTCAGCTTCGCTCAAAAAAAATATGTTCATTACTCAGTACCGTTACCATAGATAGAGGTTGATTTTTGTGGAAACTTTATCATTCCTGCTGACAAAAATACTGTGTGTACTGTGCTGGTGTGAAACGAAAAACAGAGTGGTGAGGTCAAATTGATAATAATTATCGAAAGTGTCAGAAGATTCAATAGATGCTATAGATGAACCGTTAATTATTACGTGATATATTATATATATATATATAATATCTATATAATATATATATGTTATATAATAATATATATATATATTTTTTTTTTTTTTTTTTTTTTTTCTATCTCTCTCTCTCTTCTACTACTCTCTTATATAGCTATACTATATATCTCTCTCTCTCTCTCTCTATCTCTCTATCTCAAAGTAATTTTTTTTTCACTTTTTTTTTAAGGGTCACAGCTTTTTTGTGTTTATTTAGGTATGCATTGCATGCGTGGACCAGCAAGAGCCTAGATATTTCTAATAACGTTTTAAAAGTAATCAGTGTTTTGTTGAGGTATAAAGCGAGTCAATGGGCTGTTTTTGACCTCTCAGGATCCTTGGGGGGTTATCTACCATGGCATGTTAAATCACGCGTCTTGATTGCCCTCCAAGGCATAAATATATATATGAACGATTGTCGGAACTCTCGGATTAGGAATTGGCGTTGCCTCATGATCCATTTAATCTGATAATCTGAGCTCGAAAGGACTCACAACTCGATTTTATATGGTGGTTATATAAAAAGCTGGCATCGAGTCGAACGATCTGAGATTGTTTATCTGGATCTATTATCTTTATCATTACTAATACAAATGTTATCGTAATTATCTTTATAATTGTCATTATCTTTTAAACTATAGTCATTATTAATAAAATTATCATCATTATCATAATAGTTATCGTTATGATTACAATCATGATCAGTATTATTACAATTATCATCATTATCATTAGAATTATCATATCAATTATATTTGTTATCATTAGTATAATTGTTATCATTAACATTATCATTATTACCATCATAATTATTATCATTATTAGAATATTATTATTTTCATTATTAACATCATTATTATTATGTGTTTGCATAATTATCATTATTACCATTTTTTTATGTTGGTATGATTAATATTATCTTTATTAGCATCATTATTATTATCATCATAAATTTTACTATGACTAGCATTATTATTATTGTTAGTATTTTATGATCCCTTTCATTA
Source organism: Penaeus monodon (assembly GCF_015228065.2). Taxonomy (NCBI): domain Eukaryota; kingdom Metazoa; phylum Arthropoda; class Malacostraca; order Decapoda; family Penaeidae; genus Penaeus; species Penaeus monodon. The sequence continues at coordinate 683,830 of NC_051429.1, read as the reverse complement.
TAATTTTTTGGTTTTATCATTATTATCAATATTTTTTATAATTTTTATTAAAAATAATTTTTAGTCATTACTATTACCATTATCATTTTACCTAATTTTTTATTGCCATTTTTATTTTAGATTTTTTTTTTCATTTATATTTTGATTGTCATCAGAATTATTATTACAAAACCTTTATTGTTTTTATCATCACTGCTATTATTATTATTATAATAATATTATTAACATTACTGTCATTATTATTATTATTATTATTATTATCATTATTATTATTATTATCATTATTATTATAATTATTATTATTATTGTTGTTGTTGTTCTTGTTTTTGTTACTATTAATATTCTTCTTTTTCTTCTTCTCTTCTTATTATTATTATTAAAATTTTTATTACTATTGTTATTATTGTTATAAGATAATAGTAATGATAATGATATAATTGGTGATTATCATTTCTATTGTTCTTATCATTTGGTTATGATGATATTATTGATTAAAGTTGATTTCATCATTACTATGAATTTCATTTTAGATATCCTTATTCTTATTCTTCTTATTATCCTTCCAATCACTAATAGCCGAAGGATTACAACAGAATATTCATAATCATCATCGTCATTATTATTAATGTCATCATAGCTACCAATTTCATTATTTTAACTAATATGAAGATCATTAACATTATCTCTACAGTAACCAATGTTATCATTATCAATGTTATCGTTATTGTTAGCCCAGGAACTTTAATGGTTTGAGATTATATAATTTTGAACTCAAATAATGAAAATCAGCTTCCTTTAGTCTCAGCATCCTACTCCGATGGTATTGAGCTTTCACGTCCATAGGTACATTCCACAGTTTGGACAGTGGAAGTATTTCTATATTGGGACATTTTGGACAGTGGAAGTTTTTTCTGTATCTTAAAAATACCAGCAGATAGCAGAGTCCTTTCTGTGCACGGAGATGACAAAACATAAACTTTGGATAAGCATCGCTTAAATCTGAGTTTCAACTATCTACAATGGCAAAGCAAATAATGCAGCTCTTTACACTTGTTTAGGGTGTTCTTGTAAGATTGACAAAAACTGCGCTGTAGCAACCATCTCTTTTTCTCCGTAGGAACAGCAGGGATGAAGTAGTAGCGGAAACCGGACTGTAAACCGATATATATATATATAGATATAATAATATAATATATATATATATATATATAAATATATATATAATATATGTATATATATACTATATATATATATATATATATAGATTATAGATCTAGATATAGATATTTATATATATTCATATATATATATATATATATGTGGTGTATATATGTAATTATATATCTATATATAATATATATTATATAATAGCTATATATAATCTATATATCTATATATTATTATATATATATATATATATATATAATATCTATATATATATATAATATATATATATTATTAGTATTATTATTATTTTTTTTTTAACGGTAGGTTTCATGGTTGAGCCGCCGTGGTCACAGCATGTACTTAGATTGTGTGATTCCTCTAGAGTGAGTACGTAGTTATATATAATATATATATATATATATATATAATGATAATAATATATTCATATATATATATATATAGTGTGGTGTGTGTGGCTGTGTGTGTGGTGTGTGTGTGTGTTGTGTGTGTTTGTGTGTGTGGTGTGTGTATTTGTGCATATTACCATATCGTATAGGATTTTTTTTTCCCATGGGTTTCCCCCCCTACTTTGCGTTATTAATATATTTCATATATTACTTTCATATGTAGTAAATTAATTTTCCTTCTTAAAATTAAGATAAAATGATCAACTAGAACACATTACTCCACATCAGGAGCTGGAGTGCTGTCTTTTTATCGCCTCTGATCAGTACATCGGAAAAATTAGTTTTGCAGCGTAAAAATTCTCTGGAGACTCAAATACAGGTCCACAGCGAATAAAGTTTATTTGCTCGAGGAAATTCAACATTAAGAATAGTCGTACAACTAAATCAAAAGAGATTCTCCCTAATAATAAATGTTAAGAGGAATTGTGTTTTTCCCCTTTTTGTGAGTAGGTAGATTAGCCATTCCTCACAATTTTTAATAATGTGTCCTTATGTATGTTCTCTCATATGACTGACTATTTTATCTTTCCGTGAGAAGGCCTTCTTGCAATTCACAGCCCCTTTTTGTAATGGCTTCTCCCCCTTTGTATGTACCTATATGGTGTCAATAGACTATTTATCTGTGAGAAGGCCTTGTTGCAGATATCACATCTGGTATGGTTTTCTCCTTTTGTATGTATTATGAAATAGGTCCCTTCTTAAGTCGCTTTTGTTGCGCAGCCTTATTGCACATATCACAGTTATATGCTCCCTTTGTATGTACTTTCATATGGCTCACTACATGAGCTTTCCGTGAGAAGGTCTTGTTGCAAATATCACGCTGTATGCTTCCTTCTCCTTTGGTGCCTCTCATATCCATTAATTATGACTTTCTCCGATGTTTCCTTTGTTGAAAAACTCACAGTTATAGGGAGTCTCCTTTATTATACACTCTCATATGTCTCACTAGATTCCTTTTTGTGAGAAGGCATAACTGCAAATATCCGCTGTATGCTTTTTCTTTTGTGTGGACTCTCATATGAAAGTAGATATTACACTTTTTAGAGAATTTCTTGCCACACAACTTCACATACCAAAAACGTTTCAATGCTTCCTTTTTGCTGTAACTCCTCCCAAGTCTCTCTTTTGTGCATTGCCTGATCTCCATCTGATGAAAACTTTTTCCCGCAGTCCTCACCACAAAATACTCTGAAACAAGTCATTAACTATCCAGAACCCACGTCACACGAGCCCTTTGGATTTTTCCATGTCTAAGCTCAATGAAGATTGTTTAGAGTTAAAGCATTTATGGTTCACTTTCACATCGCTCACCTCCACCGGCTTGCTTCACTTCCATGATAAAGTGGTTCCTCTTTAATATTCCAGACATGTCCTCTTCGGTGAATCGTCGTTGAACTCTCTTTAAATAATGACTCCCTATTCGAGTGTCTCCTCATCCCGCCAAAGATATCCGGTCTGTTAGTGAAACTCCATTGTTACCCTGTGAATGGACAATATAAAAAGACACCGCATTTTCTTGCGAAGGAAATAAACCAAGATAAACAAACTACATTAATCATTAATGATGATAAAAATACAAAATTCATCATAAACATATAGGACGTAATAATATATATCTGTCTTATATACATTTACATCTTTGTTTATTTAATTTTAATATGTATGTATACATACATACGTAGTTATATAATCGCATAAAAATAGATTAACACAAACACCGCACGTACACGAACACACCACACACACACACACACAACCCACAAACACAAACACACACATCACACACCCTTGTATATATATACAATATATATAGTATATATATAATTAATAATAATATATATTATATATATTATGTGGTGTGTGTGTGGTGTGTGTGGTTTGTGTGTGTGTTTGTGTCTGTGTGTGTTGTAGGTGTGTGTGTGTGTGTGTGTGTGTGCATGGTGTGTGTGCTTGATACCTATTTTTACATATTTATATATATATGCATCATATGCTCGCAGATTTTTTTAGATACATAGCCTGTGAAAATGTATACATACAAGCCCACACCACAGACATATACACACTCACAATACACCACACACACACCCATACACACGAACACACACTCACACACGCACACACACACACACATATATATATATATATATATATATATATATATATATAATATATATAATGTATATATAATATATATAATATATATATATTATATATATATATACTATATATATGATATATTATATAATATATATATATATATATATAATTTGATACATGCATACATACCTATATATATATATATATATATATATATATATATATATATAAGATATTATATATATATATGGGTGGTGTGTGTGTGTGTGTGTGTGTGTGTGTGTGTGTGTGGTGCTTGTGTGTGTGTGTGTGTTTCTATGCATAATTTTTCATAAATTTTTATATATATGCAAGATCGTATAAGACATCTTTTTCCTTATATACAACACTGTGTAAATGTATTACCAATACAGGCCACACACACACAAGACACATCCACATCTCACAAATTCACACACCACGCACACACACCACACACACACACACACATATATCATATATATATATATAGTATAATCTTATATATAGATATAAGATATATATATATTGCCCAATGTATGTATATTATGTATATATTATATATATATATTATATATATAGATATATATATATATATTATATTATGTATGTATTGTACATATATATAATATATTATATATACTATATATAATATATAATATATATTATATATATATATATATAGAATATATGTAATATATGTATATATATATATATATATATATAGTATATTATATAGTATATATATATATATATACGATATATATACATATTAACTTCTATATACATATTTATACATTTTTTTATATATTGCATATATATGGTATAGACAGATTTTTATTAGATACATAGCACTGTTGTTAAATGTATGACAACAGGACACACACACACAAAACAACATACACACTCACATACACATTTCACACATCACACACCCACACACACAAACACAACATATTATATATATATATATATATATATCTATATATATATATATATATTATATATTTATAAATATAATATATAAATAATATATATATATGATATATATATATTATATATATATATATATCTGTATATATATGTATATATATATATATAATATATATATATATATATATATATAATATATATATATATATATATATACACAAGACACCACACTATATTAATAATAATAATATATATATATATATATAATATATATATATGCATATATATATATATATAATATATATATATATATGTTGTGTGTGTGTGTGTGTGTGTGTGTGTGTGTTGTGTGTGTGTTGTGTGTGTGTGTGTTTGTGTGTGTGCGTGTGTGCGTGTAATATATAAATAGATTTTATATTCTATTATATAAATAATATATTAATATATATATACATATATATAGTCTATATATATATATATATATATAATATATATGTCTGTATACCCACAACACACACACACACACACACACACTACACACACACACACACACGCACCACACACATATATATATATATTATATATATTATTATACTATATAATATATATATATTATGTATGTTATGTATAATGTATGTATAGAATATATATATATATATATAAATATATATATATATTTATATATATATATATATGTATAATATATCTATATATATATATATATAATCTATATATATATATATATGTGTGTGTGTGGTGTGTGTGTGTGTGTGTGGTGTGTGTGATTATACATAAAATTTGTATTTGCAAATAATACACCGAGCTCTTTACCCGCAAAATACTTTATAACGTTTTTGTAAATCACATAAAACTAATTCCCCAGTGTCTTCCCCTTATTGTTTCCACACACTCTCTACACAAGTACGCCTCCTCCAGCTAATTGGCTTGGCCTGCCTATCCTCGGCTATCAACGCAGCGAGATCTTCGCTCAGGGACTCTGCTCGACTGAACGAGGACGAGAAGAAGAGTGATTTTGACGATCTTAGGTTAGTCTGACTGTACCATTGAGGAAACTGACGCTCTCCCCCGGTGTTTTGGGGATGGGGAATTTTGTTTATAAAATAAATTAGATAACATGATGATATCTTGTTCGATACTCATGTATGATTAGTTTTTATTCGATATATTATCGTATATTCTGTTTTTTTTAGATTAAAATGGATGGGGGAACATAATATCGTGGGCAGGGTTTGTTTGCATTTTCTTACTGATGATGTAGATGTAGGGTTTGGTATGTAGTTTATATTAAACCACCATAATTATTTCTATTATACGGACTGCGATTCATAGTATCATTATTATCCACACTATATCTAGTAACAATTTTATTACTATTATTGCCCATATCCATAACTTTATTATTAAACATATCTGCCTATTATTAATATATAAATCATTAGTATTGTCATTACTATTACTACGACAGTGACTATTATTTTTGTTATTGTTATTATAAATGAATTTATATTATAAATCATCATTTATCATTAATATTGTCATCATATTATAAGGATTATTAGTTGTCGTTATTGTCATTAAATATTACCATATTATTGCCATCATTACCATTATTATTTCATTGTCATTTGATATTCATATCCTCTTATCATTATTACAACTATGTTTTTTTTGTTTTATTATTAATAATTATTATTACCTTAATCATTCTCTTTTTAAGTAGGTTCATGTCTGACGCCGTGGTCACAGCATGATACTTAAGTCCTAATTTTCTGTTTGTGATGCTCTTGGTATCATCACCGCATCGTTACTATTATAATTTTATAACTTTATATTCCTTGTTTTTATTATTATCATTTTTATTATCATTATTTTATTATCATTTCTTTTATTATCATTATTTTTATTATCATTTCTTTTATTACCATTATTTTTGTTATCATTATTTTATTAACATGTTTTATATTTTTTATTATTTTTTTTATTAACATTTTCATTATTTTTTTTATTAACTACTTTTTATTCTTTTTTATTACCATAATTTTTGTTGTTGTTATTCTTATTTTATTTATCATCATTATTTTTACATCATTCTTATCATTATTATTATCAGCAATTTTATTTTCATTATCACTGTCATAATTTTTATTTTCATTATCATAGTCATAATTTTTTAATTTTCACGGGGGGGGGGGGGGGTTATTCTAATCATCATTCATATTTTCATTATATTATCAATTTTTTAGTCATTTTCATTATCATTCCATTATTATTGTTATTCTATTATTTTTTCATATTGTCATGAAAATATTATTAATCCTTGCCTTTTATTATTTTTCTTCTGAATGGTTTTATCTGCAAATTTATAATGATATTATCATTTACTGTACACAGTCCTTTATTGTAGTAGGTTTTCATGATACTTCATATATGATTTACAGAGCTGCAGAGTAGCATATTTTAAAAGAATGATAGCACAAAGATTGGCTATCTCTGGGGTCTATCAAACCAACGTCTAGACAACTGAAAGCCTTCATAGGATCCTTTTCATACTTATCGAGATCCAGGCATGGTAATACACACCAGACACACACATCAACACACCCACACACACACACACACACACACACACACACCACACACACAACACACAAACACCACATATATATATTATATCATATATATATATATATAATATATCCATATGATATATCCACACACTACACACACACACACACACACACACACACACACACCACACACATATATATATATATATATATATAATATATTATATATGTATCTCGCTGCTATATATATCTATATAGCATAGAATATATATATATAGTTTTTTAATGTTTAATAATATATATAGATATCTATATAGTATATATATATATATAATATTGCTAACGGATTATGTCGCTGTTCGCTTGTACGAAGACGCTACTTGAGCCTTGTCTAGAGAAGGAGCGACGCTCGGCATGGCTTGTCCGTAAGGAAGTGTCAGAGAAATTAAATATTTCAAAATCAAAATCAAGTCCTCAGGAAGGTCCACAAGTAAACATTCGCCGAGGAATTCAAGTTGAATGTTTCTGGAGGCCGGTGACATCAGCAGTGGACGCCAGACATACCAGGGAAGCCGAAACCCGTACCAGTATTCTATGGTGTGAGTGTTATATGTTATGTATGTCTAATATATATATATATATATATATATATATATATTAGTATATTATAGATATATATCTAATATATTACCACACACATATAATATATATTATATATTTCATATATACGCTATATAGATAAACGTATATACTATATCTTAATATCTATCTATCTATATATTTCTATATATATATATAGATATATATATATCTATATATATATATATTATATATCTATATATATATCCATAGAATATCTATATATATATATAGATATATATATATATATATATTATATATATATACTATACATCTTATCTATATCTATTATCTATATCTATCTCTCTTAATACTATCTCTATCTATGTGTGTGTAGTGTGTGTGTGTGTTGTGTGTGTGTCTAATCTATATATATCAATCTCTATCTATCTCATATCTCGCGACATAATTATAATATATATATATATATATCTGTTGATGTGGTGTGTGTGTGTGTGTGTGTGTGTATATATCTTATCTCTAATCCTCTCTCTCTCTACTATTACCACTAATTCTATCTTACTATCTATATCATCCCTATATATCTATAATATCTTCTATATATATATCTCTATATTTACTCTCTAGATCTACATATCTAGTACCCTGTTTTATATCCTGTCAAGAATCTCTACCTCTATATTCATAAATATATACTACCCGTCTCGCTACCCAGCCTCTCTCTATCTATATATCCTATATTCTCTGATCTACACATATATAATACTCTCTCTATATATAATCTGTATGATCTGTATGCTATATCTATAATCTATAGCGCTCGCATCTCTAATATACTATCTCCTATCTATCTCTCTATATCTCTCATCTCTATCTATTCTATTATATATATATATATCTCTGCTGTTTATTCTATCGCGTCAAAAATTATGCATATATTTGATCACTTATATACATATGGATATCACAGCAACAGAGTGGCTTCACGTGTCTTTCTCAGGCGTCCACAGCACAGACCTCGCTAAAGGGAAGGGAGCTGACGCTTCTTCCCTAAGTCCCTGGGGATTAGGATGTCTAGCCCGAGGATCCCAAGTAGTCAAAGCGGGTTGCTTATAAGATGTAAGGTGTCGGATATATTCCCTATGATATTTAAAGTTTTGGCTAAACTTTTGATTGGAAT
>NC_051429.1:662277-667277 GCF_015228065.2 Penaeus monodon | reverse complement strand
TGCAGGAACTTTCGACGGAAGATATCAATGTTCTTGTTTTCTCGGAAGAGAGATGTACAATAAGGAAAGTGAGCGAGAAGGAGAGCAGAGGGAAAGAGAATTTTAAGAAAGCAGAACTGGAATTAAAGAAATTAGAGATTGAATCGGCAGAAGCGAGCAAAACGGCGCGAAGCACGAGTTAGAGCTAGCCTAGGATTACGGGTGAAGCTGGTGGAGCATACGACGGTAACATTCCTGTATTTCCGGACTTAAAGCTGCCTAATTTTAAAAGTGAAGTAAAGACGATATTACGATTACCTTACACCTTTGAGAGAATGCCGCTCTACGGGATGGAAAAGATTAATATTCCACTTTTACTAGGTGCTCACTTGACGGGTAAAGCTTTGCAACTTTTACACTAGTGACCGAGGAAGTTTTGTGCGATTATTCCCTACTTAAGGAAGCTCTTTAAAGACTTATTGTTTAGATGCGATTCATATCGATAAATTTCGGGACAAGTAAGTAGAAACGACAGCGAGACGTATATCAGCCTTTATAACTCGATTGGAACAATATTTAAAGACCTGTAGCTTGAGTGAAGTGAAGAGGATTTTGCAATTATGCGAATTCTTAATAAGAGATCATTATTACAAACTGCCCAGCTGATCTACGAATATTTCCTTGAAGGAGAGATTATTTGACGTACTCTAGAAATGCCACAAGCTGCCGATAGATTTCGGGCTGCTCATCGGCGACCGAAAACTTCAGAAATTTTCAGGGGTAAAAGAAGAAAGCGAGAGGTCCTAGTCAAAATCTGCTTAGTTTTGTCACAACTTGCAGACTTACGGTCATATTCGGCCCTAACTGTCCCGAACTAAAAGGTATTTCGAAGACTAACTAGCAGAAGTGAATTTTCGTTTTCGAAACCGATCCAATTCTCACACCTGCCGCAGAATAGCATCACCGCAAAAGCCGTTTTTAATTTAACAAGAACCGTGATTGCTCTTCTAGATTCCGGCTGCTCACCATCATTGTTAATGATTCCCTTGTTCCTTCTTGCTTTAAGAATAGAATGATGGTTACGCCTTTATGACTACACCTAGAGTAGGTCGAGCATTTCTCGATATCAGGTGTCACATAAAGTTGACGTTCTCACCGGTTGGTCAGAGCCGTTGCAGCCCCGATTAAAATTTACCGACGTGCTGATAGGTTTATTCCGGGAGTGAAGCGACCCGATGCCTGAAACGTGTCGGGACCGTCTAACGGATGCTAACGACCATGATAATATCCATAAAGATGCGTCCTGGAAAATCGTAATGGAAGTTCAGACGAGGAAGGATTAACAGGCAAATTAATCTTGCTCCTTTAGTTGTACCACAATTCCTTGATAATATTTCAAAGGGGTTGATTGCATTTCAGAGCAAAATAACTGCCCAACACTAAAAGACTTAGAGTAAAATGACTGATGAAAACATAGTAACGGTTAAAAAGTAGAAGTGTAAAGTATGAGACAATTATGATTTAATATAGAGTTTGCACTAACAGTAAACATGAATATAGATAGGAAAGAAAACAGTTTGGTTGTCCCCAAGACAAGTTCCGACGCTACGTTTCTGTTCTTTCAACGGCTCATGATTCTTTCTTCAGTTTTCAGGCCATTTTTCACATAGAACACATCGGAAAAGTTTTCCATAAATTCTATTGGCCAGGTGCGGTGCCGATATTAACGTTTACTGTCGATCTTGTTTTGCCTTGCCTGCCAGAAATCCTCCGCGAAAGGTAACGTACGCAAAATACCGCTCGATTTCCATGCCTATCATAAGTGAGCCAATTCATTCCGTTTGCCATTGACCTCGTCGGGCCACTGAATGCTTCTGCAAGAGGCCACAAGTACATCCTACGATGATTACTGCGCGACCTCGTTTCCCCCCGAGGCCGTACCGCTGCGTAATATCGCACTGTAAACTATGCAGATAATCTGATGACATATTTGCTCGTGTCGGTATCCCGAGGGAGATTCGGTCAGATCGGCGGAACCCAAGTTTAAATCTACGTTAATGTCTGAGATTCATCTCTGCTGTCGGTAGAGCGATATAATCACAAGTGCCCCTACCTGCTTGTTGTAACGGTAAAGTGGAACGATTCATGCTGTCCTCAAATCCATGTTGAGAATGCTTTGCATTGAGCAACCTCAAGACTGGGACCGATACATTCCGTCCGTGCGTTTTTTTGCATATCCGCGAATCCCTAACGACACTTAAAATTCTCACCCGTTTTGAATACTTTTAACGGTCGCAAAGTTCGCGTGGCCCCTAACTGTATTACACGAATTAGGGACTATTGAAAATCTTGACCGCAGATGTAAACGCTTGTACCAGTATGTCCTTGACTTGCGCACTAGACCTGAAGATCGGCCAACTTGCCTCTTCACATGCCCAATATAAATAGTAAGATTGTACAAAGCTTATTTTTGACCGCAGCGCTAAAGCGCGAATCCTTACGGAAGGCACGACGTTCTTGTCTTTGCATTCCCCTTCCACCAATAACAAGCTAACAATGCAGTGGACGGACCGTAAAAGTCATTAACCGTCACTGAAGTGTGTAGATTACTCGTAAGGTAATGGAAAGGTAACTCTATCACATCAACATGATGAAAAAGTATATAAGGAGGGAAAACGAAATATTACCGAGTGCAAAAGTTTTGTCAACTGTGCAGTTATTGATACGAACCCATAATGTGGATACTTGTGATTTTTCAGTTTTAGAGGAAAAAGCACTAAAGTTAACATCTGTAAAAGGAGCTAACAAATATCAGATCGTGATGTCGAAGATATACTTGGCAGAATGCGGATATATTTTCAAAATGAAACCAGGGTTAAACTTCATCAATAGTACTCGACATCAATTAACACTGATTAATCCTGTGCATTGCAAGCCTATCAGTTCCCCATAAAAGTTTCCCCTTTCCCCAAAGAGATATTCGATGCTGAGGTAAAGAGGATTCTAGACATGGGAATAAATTTGAACAGTCGGAGTCGCCTTATTTGCTCTCCGGTCGTTCTCGTAGTTCAAAAAAGTCTGATGGTATCGTGGCGCTTACTTGCGTTGATTTAGAGCGCTAAACGACGTGAGCGTGTTTGACTGCCGAGCCGATGTCCAGCATCGACGGCGCTTTAGGCAATTTTGGGTGTCGGAGATGAAGTATTTTTCACCGAGATCGATCTCTGCAAAGGTTATTGGCAAATACCCTTGGTCGGAACGATCGAAACCATGCACCGCCTTCGCGACGAACAAGGGGTTTGTAGCAATTCACAGATTGCCGTTTGGTTTTAAGACCTTTTGTTCACTTTTTTTCGCCTTATAAAAAGGTTATCCGGCGGACCTAATAACATCGATTTCTATTTCGATAATAGTCTAGTTCACAATTCCACCTTGGTCCGAACATTATCGGATTTAGATAAATTGTTCAAGCGTTTACGGTATCATGGGTTAACTGCTGGACCGAGTAGTGCTAACTTTGGATACTCCTCCACGTCTTATCTAGGATTTTATCTGGTAAAAACACTCTGCAACAATTCACGATAAGGTTAAGCATTCTTGACATGCCTCTCTGCCTAAGAACTAAGAAGAACTCCGATCCTTCTTGGAACATGTTTCTTTTTATCGAAAATTCATACCGAATTTTGGTCGGATATTGTTTCACGATTAATATCTTGCTCAAGAATTTAGCTGTAACCGCCTTGAATGGATGACGATCAGTTCGAAAGGGTCCAAGTATTAAAGCAGAAATTGCAATTCAACCCATTTCTAACGTTACCAGCTACGATAACTATTGAGCTCCGTACCGATGCTCTGATACCGGTTTTAGGAGCAATACCTAATGCAGAAAGTGATGATTTTCTTATGCCATTTCGATTCGTATGCCAGCCGCGCATTGCTCGAGTCGTGAACGAAATACGCTGTTATTGAGCGTGAAGGCCTGGGATTGTTTGGGCTATAAATAGAATTTAAGAATTATCCTGTATGGTCGTGAATTTGTTTTGCAAACTGCCACCAACCCTGAACATACATACGTAATATAGAACAGTAATGGTCGACTTTATGCGTGGTACTAGCCTTACAGCTTATTCATTTGTAATTGAATATAAAGGGTTCTGATAACATCGGCGCAGATTGTTCTCAGTCGTTGTTCTTTAAGTTACGTAAAACCCCCTTAGAACTTAAACTTGAACGTATTTTAAAAGTATTCAGGGGGCTTTGTCCATGGTTGAGTGTAAGTTTTCTTAACTTACAATGTCCCATTTTCTTGTTTGACTTGGTTGGCTGTGTTGTGTGTTTATGCGTGTATGTCGTTCCTTGGTTACCTCTCCCGCCACCGAAGCAAGGTCGGTGACCATTCAGCAACCCGTCACTTAGTCTCCAAGCTCCGTGCCCATACACACCTTTTGGAGTATTGCCAATGTACTGGTATATAAACCAATTTGTAAATATTTAACATGAAGAAATCTGTCTACATTTCTTGTAATATATAATGCTAATACTGTGTCTTTGACCATTGTTTACAGTCTCCACTTTTTCTTATAAAAGAGATACTCTCCATTTAACCAGAAACGCCTTTTACAAGACGATTGGCGAGGTTATGTGAATCTAGAGAATCTCGCAGCAAACCAGTGTCCCGATAGACCAACCGTTCCTTTCCTGCCCAAGTCTCGTTCCTTATGGGGCATATACTATTTACCCTGTATAAATTGTTAAATATATTGGTGAAATGTTTCTTGATTATAAATTTTCCTGGATAATACTCAATTCATCTCAGGATCAAAACTGACTAACGAGGAAGAACTTAAATTAGGAAAACCTCGACAGATATATATATATATATATAATAGATATTATAAATATATATATATATATATATATATATATATATATATACATATTTATATACGCACTACACATACACACACCATTGTGGATATATATATTATATCTATATATATATATATATATATATAACTATA
>NC_051429.1:637277-654777 GCF_015228065.2 Penaeus monodon | reverse complement strand
TATATATATATATATTATATATATGTCGAGGTTTTCTTAATTTTAAGTTCTTCCTCCTTTAGTTCAGTTTGATCCTGAAGCTGAATGATAATTATCCAGGACAATTATAATCAAAAACATTTCACCATATATTTTAACATTTATATAACAGGTAAATTTAATATACCTCCATAAGGAACGGACTTTGGCAGGAACGGTGGGCTCTTCGGACAACTGGTGCTGCAGAGATCTCTAGCTTCACATAACCTCGCCAATTCGTCTTGTAAGGGCGTTCTGGTTAAATGGAGACCTACTCTTTTATAAGAAAACGTGGAGACTGTAAATGGGTCAAAGACACAGTCATTAGCTTATATAATACAAGAAATGTATACAGATTCTTTCATGTTAAATTATACAAATTGGTTTATATACCAGTACATTGCAATACTCACAAAAGGTGTGTATTGCACGAGCTTGGACTAAGTGACGGCGTGCTGAATGGGTCACCGACCTTGCTTCGGTGGCGGGAGCGTACCAAGGAACGCATACACGCATACACACACCACACGCACCAAGTCAAACAAAGAAAATGGACATTGTAAGTTAAGGAAAACTTACACTAACCCTGGACAAAGCCCCCTGAAATAACTTAAAATACGTCAAGTTTAAGTTCTAAGTGGGGGTTTACTTAACTTAAAGACAACGACGAGAACATCTGCGCCGATGTTATCAGCACCTTTATATATTCAATTACAAATGAATAAGCCTGTAAGGCCAGTGAACCATCGCATAAGTCGACCATTACTTGTTTCTTCATATTACGTATGTATGTTTAAGGGTTGTTGGTCAGTTTGCAACAATTCACGAACACATACAGGTATTCTTAAATCTATTTATAGCCAAACAATTCCTCCGGCCTTCACGCTCAATAACAGCGTAATTTTCGGTTCACGATCGACGCAATGCCGGCTGGCATACGAATGGTCATAGACATCATCCACTTTCTGCATTATTATTGCTCCTAAACCGGTACAAGACGCATCGGTACCGCGATAAAATAGTTTTATCGTAGTCTGGTACGTTAGAATGGGTGAATTGCCAAGTTTTCGCTTTAATTCCTTAGGACCCTTTGCGACTTGCTCGTCATTCCATGCAAGGCGGTTACACTAAATTTCTTGAGCAAGATATTAATCGGTGAAACAATATCCGCAAAATCGGTATGAATTTTCGATAAAAAGAAATGTTCCAGGAAGGAATCGGAGTTCTTTCTTAGTCTTAGCAAAGGCATGTCAAGAATTGCTTTAACCTTATCGTGAATTGGTTGCGAGTGTTGTTTACCGAGATAAAAGCACCTAGATAATTATGAGGAGTATCCAAGTAGCACGTCTCGGTCAGCAAGTTTAACCCATGATACCGTAAACGCTTGCACATTTTATCTAAATCCGATAAGTGTCGGACCAGGTGCTTGTGAACTAGAATATTATCGACATAAAAATCGATGTTATTTTAGGTCCGCGATAACCTTTCTTATAGGCTAATCAAAGTCGCACAAGCGGTCTTTAAACCAAAACGGCAATCTCGTGAATTGCATCACCCCTTGTTCGGTCGCGAGGCTGTGCTGGTTTCGATCGTTCCGACAAGGGTATTTGCCAATAACCTGTTGCAGGAGATCGATCTCGGTGAAAAAATTATCTCCGACAAAATTGCCTAAACGCCGTCGATGCTGGCATCGGCTCGCGTCAAACACGCTCACTCGTTTAGCGCTTCTAAAGTCAACGCAGAAGCGCCACGAACCATCGGACTTTTTTGACTAAAACGACCGGAGAGCAATAAGGCGACTCCGACTGTTCAATTATTCCCATGTCTAGCATCCTCTTTACCTCAGCATCGAATATCTCTTTGAGATTATGTGGAATCGGATAGGGCTTGCAATGCACAGGATTATCAGTTGTTAATTTGATGTCGTGTACTATTGATGAAGTTAACCCTGGTTCATTTGAAAATATATCCGCATTCTTCGCAAGTATATCTTCGACATCACCGATCTGACTATTTGTTAGCTCTTTACAGATGTTAACTTTAGTGTCTTTTTCCTCTAAAACTGAAAAATCACAAGTATCCACATTATCGGGTTCGTTATCAATAACGCACAGTTGACAAACTTTTGCCTCGGTAATATTTTCGTTTTCCCTCCTTATATACTTTTTCATCATGTTGATGTGATAGAGCTTAACCTTTCCCCTTACCTTAACGAGGTAATCTACACCACTCTCGTGACGTTTAATGACTTTGTACGGTCCCTTCCACTGCATTGTTAGCTTGTTATTGGTGGAGGGAAGCAAGACAAGAACTTCGTCGCCTTCCGTAAGGATTCGCGCTTTAGCGCTGCGGTCAAAATAAGCTTTGTACAGCTTACTATTTATATTGGCATGTGAAGAGGCAAGTTGTGCCGACTCTTCAAGTCTAGTGCGCAAGTCAAGGACATACTGGTACAGGCTTTTAACATCGCGGTCAAGATTTTCATTAGTCCATAATTCGTGTAATACAGTTAGGGGCCCGCGAACTTTGCGACCGTAAAGTAATTCAAACGGGGAGAATTTTAACGTGTCGTTAGGGATTTCGCGATATGCAAAAAGCACGGACGGAATGTATCGGTCCCAGTCTTGAGGTTGCTCAATGCAAAGCTTTCTCAACATGGATTTGAGGACAGCATGGAATCGTTCCACTTTCCCGTTACAACAAGCATGGTAGGGGCTTGTGAAAATAGCTCTTACCGACAGCAAACGATGAATCTCAGACATTAAGTCTGATTTAAACTGGGTTCCGCGATCTGACAGAATCTCCCTCGGTATACCGACACGAGCAAATATGGTCATCAGATTCTCTGCAACAGTTACAGTGTCGATATTACGCAGCGGTACGGCCTCGGGGAAACGAGTCGCGCAGTCAATCATCGTAAGGATGTACTTGTGGCCTCTCGCAGAAGCATTCAGTGGCCCGACGAGGTCAATGGCAACACGGCTGAATGGCTCACTTATGATAGGCATGGAAACGAGCGGTACTTTGCGTACGTTACCTTTCGCGGAGGATTTCTGGCAGGAAGGGCAAGATCGACAGTAACGCTTAATATCGGCGCCAGCACCTGGCCAATAGAATTTATGGAAAATCTTTTCCGATGTTTTCCTATGAGAAAAATGGCCTGAAACGGAAGAATCATGAGCCGTTGAAAGAACGTAGCGTCTGAACTTGTTGGGGACAACCAACTGTTTCTTTCCTACCTCATATTCATGTTTACTCTTAGTGCAAACTCTGTAAATTAAATCATTAATTTTCTCATACTTTACACTTCTACTTTTAACCGTTACTATGTTTTCATCAGTCATTTTACTTCTAATGTCTTTTAGTGTTGGGCAGTTATTTTGCTCTGAAATGAAATCAGCCTTTGAAATATTATCCAAGGGAATTTGTGGTACAACTAAAGGAGCAAGATTAGTTTGCCTTTATCCTTCCTCGTCTGAACTTCCATTACGATTTCTCCAGACGCATCTTTATGGATATTATCATGGTCGTTAGCATCCGTAGACGTCCCGGACACGTTCAGCATCGGTCGCTTCACTCCCGGAATCAAACCTATCAGCACGTCGGTAAATTTAATCGGGGCTGCGACGGCGCTGACCCACCCGGTGAAGAATTCACACTTTACGTGACACCTGATCTCGGGAAATGATCGACCTACTCCTAGGTAGTCATAAAGCGTAACCATCCTTCTCTTCTTAACGCAAGAAGGAACAAGGGAATCCTTAACAATGATGGTTGAGCAGCCGGAGTCTAGAAGAGCATTCACGGTCTTGTTAAATAAAACGGCTTTTGCGGTGATGCTATTCTGCGGTGTGAGATCGGTTTCGAAAACGAAATTCACTCTGCTAGATTTAGTCTTCGCAATACCCTTTAGTTCGGGACAGTTAGGGCGAATATGACCCGTAAGTCTGCAGTTGTGACAAACTAAGTTAGATTTTGACTCGGACCTCTCGCTTTCTTCTTTACCCTGAAAATTTCTGAAAGTTTTCGGTCGCCGATGAGCAGCCCGAAATCTATCGGCAGCTTGTGCCATTTCTAGAGTACTGTCAAATAATCTCTCCTTCAAGAATATTCGTAGATCAGCTGGGCAGTTTGTTAATAACTGATCTCTTATTAAGAATTCGCATAATTTGTCAAAATCCTCTTCTACTTCACTCAATGCTATCCAGTTCTTTAAATATTGTTCCATCCGAGTTATCAGCTGCATATACGTCTCGCTGTCGCCTACTTTACTTTCCCGAAATTTCTTCCGATATGAATCCGCATCTAAACAATAAGTCTTTAATAGAGCTTCCTTAAGTAGGGAATAATCGCACAAAACTTCCTCGTGTAAACTAGTGTAAGTCTTCAAAGCTTTACCCGTCAAGTGAGCACCTAAGTAAACGTGGTAATTATTAATCTTCCATCCCTGTAGATCGGCAATTCTCTCAAAGCGTGTAAGGTAATCGCTAATATCGTCTTTACCTTCACTAAAATTAGGCAGCTTTAAGTCCGGAAATACAGAATTGTTCCCCGTCGTATGCTCACCAGCTTCACCCTTAATCCTAGCTAGCTCTAACTCGTGCTCGCGCCGTTTGCTCGCTTCTGCCGATTCAATCTCTAATTTCTTTAATTCCAGTTCTGCTTTCTTAAATTCTCTTTCCCTCTGTCTCTCCTCTCGCTCACTTTCCTTATTGTACCTCTCTTCTTCACGAGAAACAAGAACATTGATATCTTCCGTCGAAAGTCCCGCATCCTTGGCAGTCTTAACCAATTCTAGTATACTGAAAGACATTTTGAATGTAGTTAATCTTCTATTCCAAGTTATGTAATTTTAAACTGTCTAGACAACGGTTTCAGCAGTACTTTAAATATACATCAACAGCTTAATCAAAATAGCATGAATCTGCCAGTTGCGCATATCGATATGAATGATTTTTTTTTTTTTTTATTATTATTATTATTAAGCGCACAGAAAAATCTGGTTCGCGCAAAGAAAACTAGTCGTTAATAGTAATGGTTAAATTATGCCGCATTACAATCAAGACACTGAACGCAGTCTATCTGCTACGCTCACGGGGTATACCACAATCTTAAATACAAACGAAATTACTCTAAACAACCAAAGACTGTTATCCCCAGCCATGTGACAACCTATGTGACAATGGCAACACTGAGACAAGCACTCGTCTCGTTACGGTGAGGGAGGCATGTGGGGATCGACACTACGCTAAACACCACACGTTTGACTGGTATGCAGGAACCAAATCACGCATGCATACACTCATCACACAACCATCACCACACTCAGTCCATTACATTACCTTCAATATTACCTGATTCTCCACTTGGTTACCTCCGACCATTCAGCACGGCCGTTCACCCTTCCAAACACCGTGTTACAATCTATTAGAAACAAAATGAATAGTAGTAAACATTCAAGTAGTACGTAGTAGTAGCGTCCTGGAGTAAATACCATTCATGGGATCATCCTACTCACTGCGCCAATTTGTCGAGGTTTTCCTTAATTTTAAGTTCTTCCTCTTTAGTTCAGTTTGATCCTGAGATGAATGAGTATTTATCCAGGAAAATTATAATCAAGAAACATTTCACCAATATATTTTTACAATTTATACAGGGTAAAATAGTATATGCCTCCATAAGGAACGAGACTTGGGCAGGAACGGTGGTCTCTTCCGGGACAACTGGTTTGCTGCGAGATCTCTAGATTCACATAACCTTCGCCAATTCGTCTTGTAAAAGGCGTTTCTGGTTAAATGGAGTATCTCTTTTATAAGAAAAAGTGGAGACTGTAAAATGGTCAAAGACACAGTCATTAGCATTATTATATTACAAGAAATGTATAACAGATTCTTTCATGTTAAATTATACAAATTGGTTTATATGCCAGTACATTGGCAATACTCACAAAAGGTGTGTATGGGCACGGAGCTTGGAGCTAAGTGAAGGTCGTGCTGAATGGGTCACCGACCTTGCTTCGGTGGCGGGAGCGGTACCAAGGAACGCATACACGCATACACACACACACGCACCAAGTCAAACAAAGAAAATGAACATTGTAAGTTACGGAAAACTTACACTAACCCTGGACAAAAAAAAAATTTAATTTTTTTAAATAAAATAATATATATATATAAAATTATTATATATATATATATATTTTATTATATAAATTTTTTTCCAGGTTAGTGTAATTTTCCGAAAATTACAATGTTCATTTTCTTTGTTTGACTTGGTGGTGTGTGGGTATGCGGTAGGGTTTCCTTGGTCCCGCTCCCCCCACCGAAGAAAGGTGGGTGACCCATTCAGCACGACCTTCACCAAACTCCAAGCTCCGTCCCCATACAACCTTTTGTGAGTTTCCCAATGTACGGGATAAAAACCTTTTGTAAAATTTAACATAAAAGAATTTTTTAAAAATTTCTTGTAAATAACAATGCTAGATGTGTCTTTGCCCCTTTTCGTCTCCATTTTTTCTTATAAGAAAACTCCTTTAAACCAAAAAGGGGCCTTTTACAGACGAATTGGCGAAGGTTTGGTCTAGAGACTCCGAAAACCAGTTGCCCCGGGAAGAACCACCGTTCCTGCCAAGTCTCGTTCCTTATGGAGGCATTACTTTTTTACCCTGTAAAATTTGTAAAAATATATTGGTAAAATGTTCTTGATTATAATTTTCCCTGATAAATCTCATTCTCTCGGATAAAACTGATAAAGAGGAGAACTTAAATTAAAAAAACCTCGAAAAATTGGCGCAGTGAGTAGGTTTCCCCAAAAATGGATTTACCCAGGCCCCTTATACACGTACTACTTAATGTTTACTACTATTCATTTTTTCTAATAGATTGAAAACAGGGTTTGGAAGGTGAAGGGCCCGTGCTGTGTCGGAGGAAAACCAAAGGGGAGAATCGGATATTGAAGAAAGAAAGGATGAGGTGGTGATGGTTGGTGATGGTGTATGCTGCGTGATTTGGTTTCCTGCATCCCAGCAACGTTGGTGTTTAGCGAGTTCGATCCCCACATGCCCCCCTCCCGTAACAAACGAGTGCTTTTCTCAGTGTTGCCATTGTAAAATAGGTTTTTCACATGGCTGGGGATAACGTCTTTGGTTGTTTAAGAAATTTTTCTTTGTTTTTAAATTGGGAAACCCCCGTGGCGTGCAGATGCTGCGTTCAGTGTCTTTATTTTAAGGGCATAATTTAAACCCTTCTATTAACGATGTTTTCTTTGGCGAACCAATTTTTTTGTGCGCTTTAATAATAATAATAATAATAAAAAAAAAAAAATCATTCATATCGATATGCGCAACTGGAGATTCATCTATTTGATTAAGCTGTTTATGTATATTTAAAATACTGCTGAAAACCCTTGTCTAGACATTTAAAAAATTTCATAAATTGGAATAGAAGATTAAATACATTCAAAAGTCTTCAGTATACTAGAATTGGGGTTTAAACGCCCAAGGGGCGGGGCTTTCGAGGGAAAATATCAAAAGTTCTTTTTTCTCTGAAAAGAGAGGTACAATAAGGAAAATGAGGGGGAGAGGGCAGAGGGAAAGAATTTAAAAGCGACTGGAATTAAAAAAAATTAGAGATTGAAACGGGAGAAGCGAGCAAAAAGGCGCGAGCACGAGTTAAACTACTGGATTTTAAAGGGGGAAGTGTGACTCGACGGGGAACAATTTTGTTTTCCGGACTTAAAGCTGCCTAATTTTTTGAAGGTAAAGACATATTAGCGTTTCCTTACACGCTTTGGGGAATTGCGATCTACAGGGAGGGGAAAATTAATAATTTCCTTTTTCTTAGGGGCTCACTTTACGGGTAAGCTTTGAAAACTTTCACTAGTTTTTCACGGGGAATTTTGTGCATTTTTTCCCCATTAAGGAACTCTATTTAAAAACTTTTGTTTAATGCGGATTCATACGGAAAAAATTTTTGGGGGGAAAGTAAAGTAGCGAAGCGAGACGTTATGCAGCTGATAACCCGATGGGAACAATATTAAAGAACTGGATAGCATTGAGTGAAGTAGAAGAGGATTTTGACAAATTATGCGAATTCTTAATAAGAGATCAGTTATTAACAAACTGCCCAGCTGATCTACGAATATTCTTGAAGGAGAGATTATTTGACAGTACTCTAGAAATGGCACAAGCTGCCGATAGGATTTCGGCCTGTTCATCGGCGACCGAAAACTTTCAGAAATGTAAAGAAGAAAGCGAGAGGGCCGAGTCAAAATCTAACGTAGTTTGTCACAACTGCAGACTTACGGGTCATATTCGCCCTAACTGTCCCGAACTAAAGGGTATTGCGAAGACTAAATCTAGCAGAGTGAATTTCGTTTTCGAAAACCGATCTCACACGCAGAATAGCATCACGCAAAAGCCGTTTTATTTAACAAGACCGTGAATGCTCTTCTAGATTCCGGCTGCTCAACCATCATTGTTAAGGATTCCCTTGTTCCTTCTTGCGTTAAGAAGAGAAGGATGGTTACGCTTTATGACTACCTAGGAGTAGGTCGATCATTTCCCGAGATCAGGTGTCACATAAAGTGTGAATTCTTCACCGGGTGGGTCAGCGCCGTTGCAGCCCCGATTAAATTTACCGACGTGCTGATAGGTTTGATTCCGGGAGTGAAGCGACCGATGCTGAACGTGTCCGGGACGTCTACGGATGCTAACGACCATGATAATATCCATAAAGATGCGTCTGGAGAAATCGTAATGGAAGTTCAGACGAGGAAGGATAACAGGCAAACTAATCTTGCTCCTTTAGTTGTACCACAAATTCCCTTGGATAATATTTCAAAGGGTGATTTCATTTCAGAGCAAAATAACTGCCCAACACTAAAAGACATTAGAAGTAAAATGACTGATGAAAACATAGTAACGGTTAAAAGTAGAAGTGTAAAGTATGAGAAAATTAATGATTTAATTTATAGAGTTTGCACTAACAGTAAACATGAATATGAGGTAGGAAAGAAACAGTTGGTTGTCCCCAACAAGTTCAGACGCTACGTTCTTTCAACGGCTCATGATTCTTCAGTTTCAGGCCATTTTTCACATAGGAAAACATCGGAAAAGATTTTCCATAAATTCTATTGGCCAGGTGCTGGTGCCGATATTAAGCGTTACTGTCGATCTTGCCCTTCCTGCCAGAAATCCTCCGCGAAAGGTAACGTACGCAAAGTACCGCTCGTTTCCATGCCTATCATAAGTGAGCCATTCAGTCGTGTTGCCATTGACCTCGTCGGGCCACTGAATGCTTCTGCAAGAGGCCACAAGTACATCCTTACGATGATTGACTGCGCGACTCGTTTCCCCGAGGCTGTACCGCTGCGTAATATCGACACTGTAACTGTTGCAGAGAATCTGATGACCATATTTGCTCGTGTCGGTATACGAGGGAGATTCTGTCAGATCGCGGAACCCAGTTTAAATCAGACTTAATGTCTGAGATTCATCGCTTGCTGTCGGTAAGAGCTATTTCACAAGCCCTACCATGCTTGTTGTAACGGTAAAGTGGAACGATTCCATGCTGTCCTCAAATCCATGTTGAGAAAGCTTTGCATTGAGCAACCTCAAGACTGGGACCGATACATTCCGTCCGTGCTTTTTGCATATCGCGAAATCCCTAACGACACGTTAAAATTCTCCCCGTTTGAATTACTTTACGGTCGCAAAGTTCGCGGGCCCCTAACTGTTTTACACGAACTATGGACTAATGAAAATCTTGACGCGATGTTAAAAGCCTGTACCAGTATGTCCTTGACTTGCGCACTAGACTTGAAGAGTCGGCACAACTTGCCTCTTCACATGCCAATATAAATAGTAAGCTGTACAAAGCTTATTTTGACCGCAGCGCTAAAGCGCGAATCCTTACGGAAGGCGACGAAGTTCTTGTCTTGCTTCCTCCACCAATAACGCTAACAATGCAGTGGAAGGGACGTACAAAGTCATTAAACGTCACGAGAGTGGTGTAGATTACCTCGTTAAGGTAAGGGGGAAAGGTTAAGCTCTATCACATCAACATGATGAAAAAGTATATAAGGAGGGAAAACGAAAATATTACCGAGGCAAAAGTTTGTCAACTGTGCGTTATTGATAACGAACCCGATAATGTGGATACTTGTGATTTTTCAGTTTTAGAGGAAAAAGACACTAAAGTTAACATTGTAAAGAGCTAACAAATGTCAGATCGGTGATGTCGAAGATATACTTGCGAAGAATGCGGATATATTTTCAAATGAACCAGGGTTAACTTCATCAATAGTACACGACATCAAATTAACAACTGATAATCCTGTGCATTGCAAGCCCTATCAGATTCCACATAATCTCAAAGAGATATTCGATGCTGAGGTAAAGAGGATGCTAGACATGGGAATAATTGAACAGTCGGAGTCGCCTTATTGCTCTCCGGTCGTTTTAGTCAAAAAAGTCCGATGGTTCGTGGCGCTTCTGCGTTGACTTTAGAGCGCTAAACGACGTGAGCGTGTTTGACGCCGAGCCGATGCCAACAATCGACGGCGCTTTAGGCAATTTTGTCGGAGATAATTTTTTCACCGAGATCGATCTCTGCAAAGGTTATTGGCAAATACCCTTGTCGGAACGATCGAAACCATGCACAGCCTTCGCGACGAACAAGGGGTTGATGCAATTCACGAGATTGCCGTTTGGTTTAAAGACCGCTTGTGCGACTTTCATTCGCCTTATAAGAAAGGTTATCGCGGACCTAAATAACATCGATTTCTATTTCGATAATATTCTAGTTCACAATGCCACCTGGTCCGAACACTTATCGGATTTAGATAAATTGTTCAAGCGTTTACGGTATCATGGGTTAACTGCTGGACCGAGTAAGTGCTACTTCGGATACTCCTCCATTAATTATCTAGGATTTTATCTCGGTAAAAACACTCTGCAACCAGTTCACGATAAGGTTAAAGCAATTCTTGACATGCCTCTGCCTAAGACTAAGAAAGAACTCTGATCCTTCCTTGGAACAGTTTCTTTTTATCGAAAATTCATACCGAATTTTGCGGATATTGTTTCACCGATTAATATCTTGCTCAAGAAATTTAGCTGTAACCGCCTTGAATGGAATGACGAGCAAGTCGAAAGGGTCCAAGTATTAAAGCAGAAATTGGCAGATTCACCCATTCTAACGTTACCAGACTACGATAAACTATTTTATCTCCGTACCGATGCGTCTGATACCGGTTTAGGAGCAATACTAATGCAGAAAGTGGATGATGTTCTTATGCCCATTTCGTATGCCAGCCGCGCATTGCTCGATCGTGAACGAAAATACGCTGTTATTGAGCGTGAAGGCCTGGGAATTGTTTGGGCTATAAATAGATTTAAGAATTACCTGTATGGTCGTGAATTTGTTTTGCAAACTGACCAACAACCCTTAACATACATACGTAATATGAGAAACAGTAATGGTCGACTTATGCGATGGTCACTGGCCTTACAGGCTTATTCATTTGTAATTGAATATATAAAGGGTTCTGATAACATCGGCGCAGATGTTCTCAGTCGTTGTTCTTTAAGTTAAGTAAAACCCCACTTAGAACTTAAACTTGACGTATTTTAAGTTATTTCAGGGGGCTTTGTCCAGGGTTAGGGTAAGTTTTCCTTAACTTACAATGTCCATTTCTTTGTTTGACTTGGTGCGTGTGTGTGTGTATGCGTGTATGCGTTCCTTGGTACCGCTCCCGCCACCGAAGCAAGGTCGGTGACCCATTCAGCACGACCTTCACTTAGCTCCAAGCTCCGTGCCCATACACACCTTTTGTGAGTATTGCCAATGTACTGGCATATAAACCAATTTGTATAATTTAACATGAAAGAATCTGTTATACATTTCTTGTAATATAATAATGCTAATGACTGTGTCTTTGACCATTTTACAGTCTCCACTTTTTCTTATAAAAGAGATACTCCATTTAACCAGAAACGCCTTTTACAAGACGAATTGGCGAAGGTTATGTGAATCTAGAGATCTCGCAGCAAACCAGTTGTCCCGGAAGAGACCACCGTCCTGCCCAAGTCTCGTTCCTTATGGAGGCATATATATTTTACCCTGTATAAATTGTAAAATATATGGTGAAATGTTTCTTGATTATAATTTCTGGATAAATACTCATTCATCTCAGGATCAAACTGAACTAAAGAGGAAGAACTTAAAATTAAGGAAAACCTCGACATATATATATATATAATATAATATATATATATTAATATATATAATATATATATATATATATATATATACATATATATATACGCACACACACATACACACACATATATGTGGATATATATATAATATATACTATATATAATATATATAATATATATATATATATATTATATATTATTTATATATATATATATGATTTGAATTTTCGTCTAGCAAAAATTACATGATTTCCTAATTCGTCTTTATTCACCTCTAAAACATTAGGGAAGTGGTTTCCTTCCAAAGAGACCAGAGAAGGCTAAATGTGACTTTGTCCTGTTCTGCTACCTGACTGACGATAAGAGAATTCGGAACATGGAGAAATAAGTTAATTGTATAAACTATCATAAACGTATTTTGCAGTACAGATTAGATGAATCTCATTACATGAAAATGCTATAAATATTCTATGATATTAGTTTATGAGAGATCATTATGTTATTACCATTATTATTATATTCTTTATTATGATTATCACCATCATAACTTTTACATTAGTATCATCATCTTGACATTCAAATTATTATCAACATCTTAACATCTACATTATCATCATCATTCCCAATATAATTTTTATTTCCATGATAATTATCATGAACATTACCATGATCATTACCGTATTTATTACGGTTAACATTACCATTTAGTTTATCACAAAAATTGTTATTCTTGTTTTATTTTGTTATTATCCTTGTTATTATTATTGCTATTATTATTATTATTCCAATTATTATTATTATTCCTTATTATTATTACTATTATTATTATTATTGTTAATATTAATATAACTATTATTATTATGTTATTATTATTATATTTATTATTATTATCAGGAATTCTATTATTATTGTTATTTTTATAGTTAGTGTTATTATTATTATTATTATTATTATTATTATTACTATTATTACTATTATTATTATTATTATTATTACTATTATTATTATTATTATTTTTGTTGTTGTTGTGGTTGTTATTATCATTGAAGCTATGTTATTATGTGGTTGTTATTATCGTTGAAGCTGTGGCTTCTCCTTTGTATGCACTCCCATGTAAATTACAAGGCTACTTTTATGTGAGTAGACCTTACTGCAAATCTCACAGCTGTAAGGTTTTTCCTTTGTGTGAACTCTCATATGAAGCTTCAGATAACTCTTAGGTTAGATATTCTTGCCACATGCTTTACATACGATATATTTTGATTTGGCGGCCACTTTTAGTTGTGGAGTCTTCTTATAATGTCCTTTAAATGTCACTTGATCCCCTTCTGTTGAGCGCCTGATAAGTCTTTTTCATTTGCTTCATGTCTGAAGTCCAAAAGATCCTTGAAGAAAGGAAGTTCATGTTTTACTTTGACTTCGCTCACTTCATCCTTCACTCCATCTACAAAATTAAGTGATTCTTTCTTAATTTCAAGCCACGGCTCTTGCTTAACTTCCCGATGCGTTTCTTTGACGATATTTTCGCTAAGCTCTTTTTTGATACGAAGTCCTGTGCTAAATATTTCCTCGTCCGTGAGTGGGGCCAAATGCAGTCGACGAGAAAACTCATAGTCATCCTGTGGCCGGAAATTGAAATAAAGGTAAAAGTTATTATATGCATCACATTCATCAAAATTATTAATAAAGAAATAACGGAAATTATTTAAACACGCTAGAAATGGAAGGAAGGACAAGATCATTGCACTTCGACTGAAAAAAAAAATGATATCAGAGAAGCAACGAATATTAGTAATGGCAATAAGAATATGAACGAGTATGACGATATTGACTATCATAATTCACATCCGTATGTATTCATAAGCACATAAGTTTAACTATATATTTCTCTGTCTGTCTGTCTGTCTGTCTGTCTGTCTCTCTCTCTCTCTCTCTCTCTCTCTCTCTCTCTCTCTCATATAATATATAATATATATATAGATATATATAATATAATTAATATATACATATAATGTATCTCTCTCTCTCTCTCTCTCTCTCTCTCTCTCTCTCTCTCTATATATATTTATATATATGTATATATGTATATATATACATATATACATACATAATACATATATATATATATATATATATATATATATATATATATATATATATATAATAAGAAAATAATAAAATATAAGAAAATAATAACAACACTAGTAATAAGAGCAGTAAAAATATGAGGATAATATTAATAATAACAGTAATGATAATAATAATAATAATAGTAATAACTATCATGATGATTATAATAGTCATAACAATTACATTAAGTGATATAACAATTGTAATGAAAATGACTATAATAATCCTAATATTAATTATTATAATAACCCTAACATTAATTATTATAATCAATAAATATCATAATATGCTTATGATTGTTATAATAATGGTAATCATCGTGATAAAGTTATTCAAAAACTAACACAATGATGCTATTCATAATTCTTATAATAATGCTTATAAGTTTACTATAATAATGTTAATAATGATTATTATAGTAATCCTAATGATTATTATTGCAATAATACTAATAATAATTATCATAATAATGATAATAGTAAGAAGGATAAAACGGTAACGAAAATAATAATGATAATTCTGATAATGATAATAATAATGAGAATTCTGATAATAATGATAATAAGGATAATTCTGATAATTACAATAATAATGATAATTCTGATAATGATAATAATAATGATAATTCTGATAATTATAATAATGACAATTCTGCACGGCGATACCATGCGATGAGGCTGCCTGCATTTGGTGCGTGTGTGTGTGTATGTGTGTGTGTGTGTGTACCAGACATGAGAGAGAGAAGAAAGTTCATTGCAAGCTTCATACGACCAAGCTAAGACAGAGCTCATTGCACACACAACGTGTATGCACCAGGGGTGAAGTGGGGAGGAACGCGGGGGAACGGCGTTCCCCCAGCGATTTTTCCATAAGTTTGTGAAAAATTGGCAGTTTGTTACTTCGCTGATCCATTTCGAGTCTTGTGGTTTTATGCTGCTGAATGAAATTTTTTCTTACGAATTTATGTTATTATCTTTTGTGTATTCTCAATATATTGTCTTACATTATGGCTTAAAAATTTCGACTTTTTCTTATTTAGGTCTCATATAGGGGGGGGGGTATTGGCGCAGTATAAAAATAGAGTCAACCAAGTTTGCCGGCAGCGTTCCCCCAGCGATTTTTTTACCACTACACCCCTGGTATGCACTCATAAACTTCCAACACAAGAGTTCATTGTATGTTTCATACGAAGTGTATGATGTGACCGTCGTGTCACCTGCCTGCACGGCGATGAGGCTGGTTGCATTTGGTGTTTGTGTCGTGTGTGTGTGTGTGCGTGTGTCTAGCTATGAGAGAGCTCACTGCATAAGCACATAAGTTTAACTATATATTTCTCTGTCTGTCTGTCTGTCTCTCTCTCTCTCTCTCTCTCTCTCTCTCTCTCTCTCTCTCTCTCTTCTCTTTCTATATATATATATATATATAATATATATATATATATATATATATATTATATTATATATATAATATATATATATATATATATATATATATATATATATATATATAATATATAGTATGCACACACACACACACACACACACACACACACACAACATATATATATATATATATATATATATATAATATATATATATATAATATATATATGTGTGTGTGTGTGTGTGTGTGTGTGTGTGTGTGTGTGTGTGCATGTGTGTGTACATGTGTGTCTATGCACACATACACACTCAAATCGATTTGCACGATATCGACAACAACGGATGCTGTATGACCTGCACGGCGACACCAAACAGCGAAGCTGCAGTGAGTGTTCCTCTTGACTGACTGTTGCAATGTCGACAACTGTGGATCACCACGTGGCGAGGCTGCATTTTGTCAGCAAGACGTGACATTTCGACTACAATGGATGCCACATGAACTGCAGAGCGACACTAAGCTGACTGTTGTGAGAATGACTTCGCGGTGCACCCGGGACGTGTCTGTGGCATGTCGACAACCGACGAAGTGGACGTACGTGTGTGTGTGTGTGACACACACGAGAGAGTGAGAGAGAGAGAGAGAAGAAAGTTCATTACATACTTCATACGACAAATCTGACAGAGTTCACTGCACATATAACGTGCATGCACAATACACTCCCAACACGAGAGTTCCATTATGCTTCATAAGACACTAGCTATGAGAGACCTCATTACACACATTTGATTTTATATAATTATATATTTATATACTATTATATTAAGCGATGGTATGTATAAAAAAGTCATATAAAATCAATTTTTGTGTCGCTCGATCTCAGATTGTCTGGCTAAGTGGGTATAGGACACACAATCATAATCCCAGAGTTCCAAATCATGATCCCAGATTTCCAATACTTGATCGATTTAATTGACTTTTTGTGTGTGTGTGACAACGATTTCAACACCATAGAGTTATCAGCTTATGGTATTGTTAAATCAATAAAATATTAATAATAAATGAGGTTTTACAGATATTGGAATCTGTTTCTTAGAGATTTACGTTTGTGCCTGTACAATGCCATAGGTGGAAAGAAAAAGCGAAACTATCTCCCTACTTATATATTTCATCTATATATTTTTTTTGTTGTGTGTGTGTGTATGTGTGGTGTGTATGCCGCACATGAGAGTGAGAAGAAAGGACATAAAAACGTACATGCAAACATACACACCCAACACGAAAGTTTCAGTGTACCGAGGACGTGTCTGTGGTATATCGACAACCGACGAAGTGATGAGGCTGACTGCATTTGGTGTTTGTGTGGTGTGAGTGTGTGTGTGAGTGTGTGTGTGTGTGTGTCTAGCCATGAGAGAGCTCACTGAAAATACAACGTTCATGCACACATAGACACTCAAAACGATTTGCACGATATCGACAACAACGGATGGCCGCATGATCTGCACAGTGACACATGCAGCGAAGTGTCTATCGACTGACCGTTGCCATGTCGAACAACCGTGGATCACCACATGACGAGGCTGCATTTTGTCAACAAGACATGGGACGGCATCGAATACAAAGGATGCCTCTGAACTGCATAGGGACACTGAGTTGACTGTGCGTGAATGACTCGCGGTGCACCGAGGACGTGTCTGTGGCATGTCAACAACCGACGAAAGTGGACGCACGTGTGTGTGTCCGGATGAAAAG
>NC_051429.1:619954-637177 GCF_015228065.2 Penaeus monodon | reverse complement strand
CAGGACGGATAACCACGGGCACTCTCTGAAAAAAAACAACAGAGGACCAAAGTCATTTGCCAGAATGCCCCTAGGTTACCACTGTGCATGGCGGGTCATAAAACCATAGAACGTGGGGGAGGTGTTGCATGCATTGCGGCGAGCCGAACGCCCCCCTTGTACATACTTGGAAAATTGGGTTTGCACCGAAAATTCCTAAGACAAAGCCCACAAAAACACAGCGTGTGTGGAAAAGAGTTTATGCGAGTGTTACCCCATGGCTACAGGAGCGCCTGCTGGAAATCCCACCGCCACGGTAAGCCCGGTGTCAGACAAACAAATGAAAACAGCCTTTTAAAAGCTGACACAGACCGGGCCAAAGTAAAAGGGCCCCGGGCGAACCCAGAACTTCGCAAATCTCAAGCAAGCAAGCAGTTGGCGAAGCTGTTTGGTTGTATGTAGAGAGAAAGAGAAGAGATTTTCATTGCATGACAGAGCTCTTTGCCTACCAACACACACAACGAGAGTTTTTTGCCGCTTCACACGAGCAAGTTTTACAACAGAGCCCATTGTATACAACGCGGTATCTTTCGTTTTTGCTTTACATGACCAACGGTTTGTTTGCTAGTCCGAAAGCTCGTAAGACACGTAAATGAGAGAGCTGAGGAAAAAGATCTTTGGTTTTTTTATACATTCATACACATATGATTGTAGAGGAAAGAGAAGAGAGCCCATTGCATGAATAGCTCTTTGACACAACACCCATACAACGTGCATGCACATATTTTTTCATACGACTTCCGAGAGAGGGAACTTTGCCCACAACACAACACACACCCCCCGAGAGTTTTTTGCCGTTACACGAGCAAGTAAACAGAGCCCAGGCTTATACAACGCGGTACCTTCGTCTTGCTTTACGCGAAAAAAAGGTTTTGTTGCTAGCCAAAAAGCTCGTAAGACAGGTCATGAGAGAGCTTGTTGGCGAAGCTGCATGATTGTATATACAAAAAAACATACACAAATGATTTAAAAGAGAAAAAAAAGAGCCCTTCATTGATGGCAGAGCTCTTTCCACCCCAAAAACAACGTGATGCCCCAATTTTTCGACACATACAACGTGTATACACACAAGCATCCTTCGTCTCGCTTTACACGCCCAACGTTTTTGCTTGCGACGTCCAAGAGCGTCGTAAGACAGCGTAAAAGGAGAGCTCGTTGGCGAAGCTGCATTGGTTGTGATACAACACGCATACACAATAATATGTAGAGAGAGAGAGAGAAGAGAAGAAAGTTTTTGTATGACAAGCTCATTGCACACACACGCACAAAGTACATGCACAAAAGCACATAGCCCTGTCAATGGAGAGATCATTGCACACACACACACACCACACACCCCACACAAACGTGCATGCACACAAAAGCATGCTTTACACGCCCAACGGTCTTGCTTGCTTCGCCCGAGAGCGTCGTAAGACAGCGTCAATGAGAGACTTTTTGGCGAAATTGTTTTGTTCTGTATACAACATGCATAACACATGAAGTATAGAAAAAAGAGAAGAGAGTTTCATTGCATGAAGAGTCATTGCCACACACACACAACGTGCATGCACAAGTTTTTCATACGACCTTCATTAAGAGAGAGAGAGATCTTTGCACACACACACAACGTGAGCACGCATCTTTGTCTCGCTTTACACGCCGAACGGTTTGTTGTACGTCAGAGAGCGTGGGAAGACAGCGTCAATGAGGAGCTCGTTGGCGAAGCGCTTTGGTGCGTATCAACAGCATACACAATGTATGTAGAGAGAAACGGGGAAGAGAGTTCTTTGCATGACAGAGCTCATTGCACAACACACAAGTGATGTGCTCAAGTTTCATACGACTGCAGGAGAGAGAGATCTTGCACACACACACAACGTGATACACAGATACGCACCCTTCGTCTCGCATTAAACGCCCAAAGTCTTCCTTGTAGCCCGGGAGAGCGTCTTAAGACAGCGTCAATGAGAAAAGCTTTTTTGGCAAAGCTGCATTGGTTGGTATACAAAATGAACAAATGATATGTAGAGAGAAAGGGAAGATATTTCATTGATGACAGATCTCTTTGCACCACACACACACACACACACACACACACACAAACAACGTGCATGCACACAATGTTTCATACGACCTGTCAAACGAGAGCATTTTTTATACACCCGCTAGTGCGAGTAAAAGTGTGTCGAAATGAACGCTTTTAGACCTTTTCCGAGCGGGCCCTTTCCAGGGCCTTTGCAGCGCCACTGCCATTCGCTCGCTCTACACGCCCAACGCTTTTGTTGGTACGCCGAGAGCGTCGTAACAGTTCTATTGTGAGAAAAAGGTGCGATGAACGCTTTTGGACCGCCAAGCGGCTAGCGGGTTTTA
The DNA here is from genome assembly GCF_015228065.2 of Penaeus monodon. Classification (NCBI taxonomy): domain Eukaryota; kingdom Metazoa; phylum Arthropoda; class Malacostraca; order Decapoda; family Penaeidae; genus Penaeus; species Penaeus monodon. Next base: position 634,786 of record NC_051429.1, on the reverse strand, counting down.
CAGGGGCCGTTCCAGCGGCACGGGATCCTTCGTCCGCTCTACGCGCCCAAGCCCGTTTGTACGTCCGAGAGCGTGTCAACAGCGTTATACTGGTAAAGCGTGTCGATGAATGCTTTTGGGCCCTCCTCATGAGCCTTGTAGGCCCCCACTGAACCTGCCAATCCGAATCGAGAGATAACTCCTCGTTTTTTGTATGAATAATTTAAAGGGCGCAAAAATTTTTTTGAAATGCAAAATAAAAATTTATAAAAAAAAAAATTATCGGATCCATCGACCTGAGACTTGGGGTTTAAAACTGCTTGCCCTGCCCGGTTAACCTGAAACCGAGACGAGGATCGATCCTGTTTTTTGTATGAATTATTAAGGGCGCAAAAGTTTTGGGAAAAACAACAAAAAAATTCATACAAAAAAAAGTCTGGATCCATGCCCTGAGACTTCGGGTTATAACCGGTTGCCCTGCCCGTTTAAAAACCTGGCAATCCGAGATCGAGAAGGACTCCTCGATTTTTTATGAATTAATAACGGGAAAAAATTTTTTGAAAACCACAAAAAATTCATAAAAAAAAAGCCCGGGGATATCGACCGAGCTTTTCGGTTATAACGGTTGCCCCTGCACGTTAACCCCTCCATTCCGAGATCCAACAAACAAAAATTGATTTTAAATTCTTTTTATATTACGACTGACGTGGGTCTCTTAATTAAATTCTAAAAACAAATTGGGTGGTGATCTAAGATGCGGGGTGGGGGGGTAGGCCACGTAACGATCGCCCAGAAATTTTTTTTTATTCAAATTTTTTATTCGAGTTTCCTCAAACTCCTGTGGGACTCCTGAAACGATGAAATATTCTTTTAAAAAATCGGGTTTTGCAGATTTTTCGAATCCCTTTTAGAGTTTTCCCTTGTGCTGTACGGTCCACGGGTAAAAAGAAAAGGCAAAAATTTCTCCCTCAATAAATAATTTTTTCTTGGGTGATTTGCAATGCGGTTTTCCCATGGGCCTTTGCACGGAGGGCATCCTTGTTTGCTTTACGCGCCCAACACCTCGTTTTGGTACGCCCGGGAGCGTGTCAGACAGGCTAGTGCGAGTAAGGTGTAAATGAACGTCTTGGCCGTCAAGCGGCCCGAGAAGCATTTGAGGGCCGGCAGCGCGCAGGGGCACCTTGTCCTCTTACGGCCAAGCTTGGGGGTACGTTGGGGAGCATCGTCAGACAGCGCTTGTGCAAGTAAAACGTGCGTAAAGCTCTTAGACCCCCAAAAGCGGCCCCCCGAGCGGCATTTGTGGGCTTTTGCGGCGCAGGGCACCCTTTCGTCTCGCTCTACGCGCCCAACGCTCCGCTTGGTAAGCCCGAGAACGTCGTCAGACAGCGCTACCCGCGAGAAAAAACTTTTGTGATGAACGCTCTTGGACCGTCCAAGGGGCCCGAGCGGCATTTCATGGGCAGTTGCAGTGGAAGGCACCTTCGTCTCGTTACGCGCCAAAGCTCCGTTTGGTACGTCCGGGAGCTTCTTTCAGACCGTATGTGCGAGTAAAAGCGTGTCGATAAAACCCTTAACCGTCCACGCCCCCGAGGGGGCTTTTTGCTGGGCCGGTCAGCGCCCAGGGGCATCCGGCACGGGCATCCTTCGTCTCGCCTCGCGCCCAACGCTCTCGTTTGGAAAGTGGAAACGTCGCAGACAGGCTAGCACGAGAAAAAGCGTGTCGAGAACGCTCTTGGACCCCAAGCGGCCAAGGGCATTTCATGGGCCGTTGCAGCGGCCGGGCACCTTTTCGTCTCGCTTACGCTCTAATGCTCCGTTTGGTACGCCCCGAGAGCGTCGTAGACAGCGCTATGAGGTCGATGAACGTTTGGGCCCGCCCCAGAGTTGTGGGCACCCCTGGCGGCTTTGGACAAAACTCTTGCCGCCCCCTACACATAGAGTATTAAAGAAAATTTCATGAAAAAAAACTAGCGGATATATCGACCTGAGACTCTGGGGTTATAACCGCGTTGCCCCGCCCTAACCTGCCAATCCAGTCGAGAGACGACTCCTCGTTTTTGGGTATGAATTAATTAACCCGAATAAATTTTTGAAATGCACACATGAAAATTAAAAAAAAAAAAATTTTCGGCCATTAAAATAGCCCGGGTTAAAACGCTTTTGCCCCTGCCTCTTAACTGCCAATCCGAGACGAGAGCTCGATCCTCGATTTTTGTATGAATTAATTAAGGGAACATAAAGTTTTAAAATGCACAAGAAAATTTATAAAAAAAAAAGTCCGGATCATCGACGTGAGACTGGGGGTTTATAACCCGTTGGCCCCTCCCCCTTAACCTCCCAAACCGAGACGAGAGATCGAACTCGATTTTGTAAAATTTATTAAGGGCGATGTTTTGAAATACATAAAAATTCATACAAAAAAAAAGTTTGGACCCACGACCCGGATTTCCGGGTTATAACCGCTTTCCCCCCTCCCAGTTAACCTGCCAACCCGAGATCCAAAAACAAGATTGTTTAAAAAATTATAGATTATTTTTATATTTACGAGTGAGACGTGTTCTAAATTTAAAATTATATAAAATCGAAATGGTCGTTTGTGATCTCAGAGCGGGATGGGGGGGTGGGCCACGAAATCGTAACCTAGAGTTTAGACGATCGACCCAGTAATTTTTTTTTATTCGAGTTTTCCTCAAACTCCTGTGGGACTCCTGAAATCGATGAAATATTCATAAAAAATCGGGTTTTGCAGGTATTTCGAATCCCTCTCTTAGAGATTCCGTTGGTGCCTGCACGGTACCACGGGTGAAAAGAAAAGGCGAAATTTCTCCATCAATAAAAAAAAAAAAAAATCTTAGGTGATTCTCGTCATTGCGGCCTTTCCATGGGCCGTTGCAGCGCGCACGGGCATCCTTCGTCTCGCTCTACGCGCCCAACGCTGTCGCTTGGCACGTCCGAGAGCGTCGTCATACAGCGCTATGTGCGAGTAAAACGTGTCGATGAACGATCTTGGACCGTCCTCATGAGCCCTTATAGGCACCCACTGGCGTGCTTGGACGACTCTCTTGCTCGCCCTCCTACGCATAGACTATTAAAGAAAAATTCATATAAAAAACTAGCGGATACATCGATTGATTGATTGATTATTTAAAATTATCTGCCGCGTCAACAGCTAAGGTCATTAGCGGCGAATACCTTGTTAAACAGAAATATTAAAATGTTTAAAACTTTAAAAATCTATCAATAGATATTTCATAAATAATAATAAACAAATTAAAAAGAAAAGCATAAATATTATACTCTAAGTGTATAAAATTATTGCATAAACATTATGCATAATTAAATTTTATTAAAAATAATAGTCTCACTAAGGAAACTAATAAGACCCTCTATGTCACAATCCTACCCCAATACATTCTCCAGTGTATATGGGGGAGACAAGTACATACGTCTTTGGTCTGAGAATGTTGCACATCTTTCCACTACATGTGCGATTGTTAAGGGCTCTTGGCATCCCTCACAAAGTGCTTGATTTTTAGCCATCATCGGCCCATGAGTCAGTCTTGTGTGCCCGATTCTTAGCCTTGTTAATAAAACCCTTTCCACTTTTCGGGGGATGGATGCTACCCCCCCAATACCAGGTCTCTCAAATCTCTCCAGTTTTTTTCGGGAAAGGGGGCCTCCATTGTTCCTTCCTTTTAAATGGGGGAAAAAAAACTCCTATCGGGGTTTCGGGTCGGGGGTGTGGAGAGGAAAAAAACCCTTCACAAGGCTGAGCGGCAGCTGCCTTGGGCCTTCTGATCAGTTTGGGGGCCAAAATTCCCCACTACACCAACATGCGCTGGCCCCCCAAACACGGGAGTTTTTTTTTTTAAACGTTTTGGGACACATGAAAGGCTTTTGAACCCACCCTCACTTTTGGGAAAGTAAATAAGGTTTAGCTCTTGATTGTTTGGGAAAGGGAATTACGAATTTCACAATATATCCAATAGAAGGGTTCAAAGATCTCAAAGTCATCTTAACTGCGGGCAAGGTTTGGCATTTAACTCTGCATGAAATCGGGGGCTTTTTAAGAAAGACTGCCAGATGCAGTCTTCCTTTTTTGCCCACTGCTGCAAACCCCACAACCTTTTTCAGTTTTCGAACCTTTCTGTAAATTTTTGGCCGCCCGACCCTTTTTGGTTACTTAGAAATGGGGCTGAAGAAATTATCTCGACTTCGGGCTTCAGATCTCTCCCCTTTTCCCATTCCGCCCAAAAACCCAGTCGACTTGATTAGGTCCAAGGGGGGAAATTTGGGGGAATTCCCAACGGGCCAAAAACTTGGGAAAATTTTTTTTTTTATTTTTTTTTTAAAAGGTTTTTCTAAAAAAAAATTCCCTCATTCTCCTCCCCATGGATCGGCTATCCTCGGGGGTTGAAAACCAAAATCGGGTGTAGGAGATCCTGGAACCCGTTTTTATTCTCGTATAGAAAATCAGGTTCAGGTAGCCCCGGGTGAAATGAAAGAGGTGTTCCCATCCTCAGCTACGGGACTCCCCGGTGAAGCCTAAAAAGCCCCTTTTAAAATTTCTGGGGAGTTTTCATTTATCCGAGTCCAACTTTTGGGATAACAGGGGGAGTTGCGGGATGAATAAGCTTCACATCCATACCCCCAAGGGGCTTACTACAAATAAAGCGCTCGGTAAACCCGTAGAGGGGGTTTTTTGGGGTCTGCACCCCAAATAAATTTTAAAAAACCCCCAAAAAATACTAATGTTTTTGTAGCCTTAAACTTTTTTTTTATTTTGGGGGTAACCATTTTAATTCTTGGGGTCAAAAAATTTAGCCCCAAGAAACTTCACCTCTTGTACAAATTGGGGCAGGGGGGTTTTTGCCCCTAAAAAAGGGGGAAAGGATGGAATTTTCCCCCTCTTTTGTGGAAATGTATAGCCATGGTCTTGGGGAAAAAAAATTTGAACCCTTGATATTTTTTGCCCACTGAAACACCTGTTTTTATTGCAGTCTGCAGGGGCGCCCTTTTGCAACATCCTGAAAGGTTTCCCTTTCCTGTCAGTAAAAGTGAAAAGTCATCCCCCTTACAATTTTTGAACGGGGCATTGGGAACCCCTTTATAATTTTTCCCTTTATAGCAAGGGCAAACAGGGTCACATTTAAGACACCCCCTTTTGGGACCCCTTCCACTGGCCCTTTCCAGGTTAAGAAACTGTTTCCCCACCCAAATTTCAAAATTTCCTGTTGGGGCAAGGAAGCTTTGTATGAAGGTAGTAATGCCCCTCTTAACCAATTTCATCCAGTTTTCAGGGAAGAAAGGCCATGTTTTTCCAATTTTTATCATAAAAGCCTTTTAAAGGGTTTCAAGAAACTGCTTATGTGACTTTCGCTGTGGGGGGGGAAAATTCTGTTTTGAAATTTTTCCAATTAACAAGGGGCATCTGGGGTCGTTTCTCAATTTTCTAAAGCCTTTATTGATATGGGGTAAACCAACTTTTTCTTTTTTAGCAGCCATGTCAACCGGGAATTTTAAACCCATTTTCTCCATCAGCTTGCAGAGGGCACCCGGGTGAAGAAATTGGTCTGTAATTTCCTAGGGGGGGAAGTATCTTTGGGCCTTTTTAAGGAAAAAAATGATTATAGCCTTTTTTCCATGGGGGTTTCGGGGGTGCCCTCCCTAAAAATTTTCCTTTTGAAAAAGCCCAAACAGGAACTTCGGGGAACTCCCCGGGGGAAATTGAGATATCTTTTTGTTTGGGAATATCTTTCACTTTCCGGGGGGGGAAAAAGTTTTACGCAGAGCTGAAAAGGCAAGTCCATCCCCTTTGGGGCTCAAAAAGGGGCAAGTTGTAGGGAAAGTTCTGTTCCCCAATTCCTACTGAGGGAACGACACTGGGGGGTTGTTCCTTTTCAGCACAAAGAGGGGAAAATCGAGTAGTGTAAGATGCTCCAGAGGAAAATCTTTTCCCTTTGGTTTTAGTTTAGTTTTTTTTCCCAATATCTTTTTTGTCGTGATGATTATCCCATCTATTTTCCCGGGGAAAGGTTGTGATAGGGGGATGTCCCTTTTTCCAGAAATCTTACGCACCTTGTCCCAAAACCTCATGGCAAAGGGGGGCCCCATTTTTTAACCCGAGGGAACCAAAACTGTCTCCGGGACGCCCGTTTTAGCCCCCCTTTGGCCCCCAAACCCCCGCCGGGATTTGGGGCCCCCGGGTTTTTTTTTGTACTGTAAAGGTTACAAAGGCTGGGGCGTCGTTCACTGCCAAAAATTCCGTTTTCCCTTGCTCTGCGCTTGTTGGCATTCATCGACCCACCATGGTACTGAGGTCGACGGAAATGTCCGCTACTTTTGGTAAGGGATGTTTTCTGCTGCAAGGGGAAATTCGTGATGTAAATTTGTTTAAAACAGCATCGGGAACCCACACTGGAATCTTTCCCACGATTTTGGGCAATTTACTTCAGTTGTCAAAAAAGTTTCCCTTCTCATGTTCAAGTCCCCCTCTCTGCACCCCAAATTGACTGAATAAACCCATTCCCTCCCCCAAAAATTATTGGAAAAGGGTCGCTTTTTTTTGAAAGTCTTCCATCCCTTTTCCCAAAAGTGAATTTTTTCCAACTGTAAATCGGGGTAAACCTTTTTCCCATGGGTTTCTATTTTGGGAGAATGCCCAGTTTGAAAGGGAAAATTGTGGGGGGTGTCAACTGTTCTTAAAACGGGCATCTGCTCTTAAGAACACGGACTCCAACCCTTCCTCGGGGTTTCCCACAAAGTGTCTCCCCATTGAAACTCCCAAGAGTAGAAATGGATGGGGGCAAAAACCCCCTTCCCCAAAGTAATTTTAAAATCATCTATTTTTTAGTTTATGTGGGGGGAAGGGTTGAGGGGATGCAACATGTAAGGTCGTGCCCAAGCCTATTCTCACACCTTAAACCGGGCAGTGTTGTCGGGCAGGTGGATGGCCGGGAAAGGGGAAAATTTTCATGACGTACCCTTATTTTCTACTCCCCCCTGGGGTCCTTGTCAAGATTCCATAGGGGGGCAAAACTTGAAATCCTTTTCGGGGAAAATGGACGTTTTTCCCCGGGTTTCAAAAAATCTCTTGTAGGCATACACAAACTGGGTTCCGAAGGCTATAAAGATTTTTGTTGTTTTTCCCTTTTTTGGCTGAATTCCCTGACATTTCCCTTTTTGGAAAAAGGGTTATCCAGTTTTTTAAAGATTATTTCTTCATAAGGTTTTTGGCAGCCCCCTGGGTGGGGGTTTTCCTCACCACCTTTGGGCCTGTCCCCTTTCCCCGGGACCCGGGGTTGGGTCCCTTTTTTAAATGGTTGTTTACCTGTGGAACTTTTTCCCCACAGGGTTCCCCTTGGGCGGGTTTTAAAGGTTTCTTTCCCTAAAAAAGGGAGGGACCCGAGCCTTATTTCGGGGGCATTCTGTCTAGCACGGGAGGCCCTTGGGATTTTGTTGCAGCGGGAGTTTTTTTGGACTTTTTCGGGTTTCCCTTTTCCCTTTGGGCAAAGGGCTCCCTGAGCCTTTACTTCAGGAGCTTTTCGCCAAACGGGGCAATGCTTCTGTGGATGGGGGGGCACTGGGCTTTCCCCGTTGAGGGCCCCTTCTGGTGGCCTTCCCTGATGGCTCCAAAGACCTTACTTTGGGGGAGGGGGGGTTCCCTCAAAAACCCTCCTCACTCCTAACTCCGGGTTTCTGGGGGAAAAACAACTCAAAAATGGGGGCAGTGTCAAAATTTGGGGATTTGGGGTTTAGAGGAAAGGGGCAGAGGGGTTTGCTGAAAGAAACCTTGGGAGGGCAAGGGGTTTTGGGGGGGAAAGGGAGGGAAGCCGGAACCGAAAAAAGGATTTACCTGTTTGTGCAAAAAACCCAACGGGGCAGTCGCTTTCCCTCTGGAAAACTAATTTTCCCCCTTGCTCCTTATTCCAAAATTTCCCTTTTTAAAATTTGTCCCTTTTTACTTTGGCTTTGAAGAAGCTTCATGAGCTTCTTTGCAGTGGTAAAAAAGCATTTTGGGACCGGGCAGTTGTCACCCACCCCTTATCCCTTTTGTACCCCCACTTTACTTAACTTTTGGGTTTGTCCATTTTTTTTAAAAAACGGAAAAGATTTTGGTTTCCAGGGCCCAAAACCCGGGGCAGTGGAAGCACCGCATGGGGTTTGGGCACATAGGGCTTTATTTTGAGGGGGTACCATGCTAACTTAAACCGTTTCGGGAAGGACTAATGTTTTTAAAGGGTTAGAAGAATGTCGACTGTTCCAAACCATAAATTTTTTCCCTAAAAGGGTTTTACTGCCCTACTTTAAAAATTTTTTATTTCCCTTTTAACAGTTTCCCCTTTCAAAATCCCTCACGGGTCTGGGGAAAACGACATTCCCCTTTTACACGGATTGAGGGTTTTGGGGGAAGCAGGGAAACTTGGCCCCGCGGGAATGTTACATTTTGGGGCACGCAGACGGTAACTCTCTCTGGTGCGAAACCTAAACTATCAGGCTACCATCTCGCGGGGGGGTTGGATACGAGGTTTCGTTGAATTACTTCAATTTATTTTCCGATGAACCTCAAAATTAAAGATTCCATGATTGATAAAACCTAAAATGGTATTCCAAACCCAGGTACTTACTATTTTAAGGGTTTTCATTTTTTTACCAGGTAAGTTTCTCCTTAGGGGGAATTGGGAGGACTTTTCCCCTTCTTACCGGGTTTTGGGGAGGCCCGGGGAACCCCCTTACGTTTCCCCTTTTTCTTGGGCCCTTTTAAAAACTAAAAAAGGTTCCAAGGGGAAAAGGTGGGGTTTTTTCCAGAGAAAATGGTCGGGGGGATTGCGCGGGTTCGTCAGGGAAAGAGCTGTTTTTTGGGAAAATTTTTTAGTACTAAATAACAAATTTGAATTTTTTGCATTTCCTCACCCACCCACCCACCGGGAGTCCAACAGGGGAAGCTATGGGTTGGGGGTTTCAAAATCTCCCAACACCACAGGGGTAAATGAGGAAAATACGCAGCCACAAATCACAGTATTTAATGGCACCCGCGGGCCTATCGCAAACCGCCTGAAAAAGTGCCTGTTTGACCCTAGCCTTATTTGACCCCACCGGATTGACTTAAACCGGGTTTTTATCAACCCAACACGTCTACCAGAATAAGGCCCAAAGAAGTGTGTTGCTACGGGCGGGGCGTAGCGGGGCGTATCGCTCAACCCCTCCGGCCCTCCGGGCCTCCTGGTAATAGGGGGCGGGCCAGGGGCAGGCAAACACACTTTGGGTTAGTTTCTCCCTTTGGTCCAAGAGGGAAATTAACCAGGGGGGGGTTTCCCAACCACCCCCTCTCATGGGGGCCTTGGTGCACCGGGAAACCTTTTTGCCCTCATCCCTAAATTGTGCCCCCTTTCCCAGTAGGGGAAAAGGGCCCTCTGGCCCGGGTAACCAGATCATTGGGGACCCCCCAAGCCCCTCACCGGGGCGGCAAGGCGGCTTCCGTTAGGGGGGCGGATACATCGACCTGAGATTTGGGGTTTAAAAAACCGCGTTGCCCTTTGCCCCTTTAAACCCTGCCAATCCGAGATCGGGAATGACTCCTCAATTTTGTTAAAATTAAATTTAAAAGGACGCATAAATTTTTTTAAAAAAAAGCCACAAAAAAATTCATAAAAAAAAAAAGCCCGGGATCCATCGCCCTGATACCCTAGATTTTTCAGCCGTTTTGGCCCTCCCCGGATTAACCTTCCAATCCGAGATCGAAGAGCGACCCCCTCGATTTTTGTATGATTTATTAAGGGGGCCTAATTTTTTGATTTACAAAAATGAAAATTCATAAAAAAAAGTCTTGGTTTAATCGCCTGAGACTCTGGGGTTTTAAAACCCCGCTTTTGGCCCTGCCCCCTTTTCCCCCCTGCCCACTCCGAGATCCAACAAAAAATAAAATTTGATTATTATGTTATATATATATATATATTATTATTATATATAATTTTTATATATATATATTTTAAAAAATTTATCGACTGACGTACTCAGATTGCGGGGATGGGTGGGCGTAGACCACGTAATCGTAACCCCAGAGTTTCAGAGCGATCGACCCAGTACTTTTATTTTATTCGAATTTTTATTCGAGTTTTCCTCAAACTCCTGTGGGACTCCTGAAATCGATGAAATATTCATAAAAAAATCGGGTTTTGTAGATATTTCGAGTCAGACTGGCAGGTTAAGCGGGCACACGTAACGCGATTATAACCCTTGAGTCTTAGAGCGATGGATCTGATACTTTTTTTTACGTTAATTTTTTATGTGTATATTTCAAAAACTTTATGCGCCGTTAATTGATTTATATAAAATTCGAGGATTCGATCACTTGATCTCGGATTGTCAGGTTGAGTGGGCACAGGCAACGCGGTTATAACCCGAGAATCTCAGGTCAGTGGATATGCTACTTATTTTAATGTGAATTTTTGGGGGGTTTATAACAATGACTTTTAACACTGATTTGTATTTAATTTATATGCATGTGTATTTTTTTTTTTTTTTTTTTTTTTTTTGACTTGCAATAAAAATACAGACAAATGTCTCACAACGTCCTTAGACCCGTTGTCGGTCACCCTGCATCGCATAAGAGGGCTGTTAGAGAGAGAGAGGGTGTTTAATATAAATTCATATAAAATAAAAATATTACGTCGTATCTCAGATTACCAGGTTGGGTGGTAATAGGACACACAAGTTTCAGATCGATTGATCTAATACTTTTTATATGATTTTTTTGTTGTTGTGTAATAGGGAGTACTCATCTCCTATGGTATTCGTCAATTCAATAAAATGATAATAAATCGGGTTTTGCAGATATTCGGAATCCTTTTCTTAGAGCTTCCGTTGGTGCCTGTACGGTACCATTGGTAAAAAAAAGTTAAAATTTCTCCCTAATTCAAAAGTTTTTTTTGCCATGTGTATATCGCATTTAACACGGTAATGTGGCCTCACATGGCTCATTCGACCGTGCACGGGCCTCCTTCGTCAGCATAAACACAACTCAGTTGACGAAGCATAATGTGGCAATGAACACCTGATCCTGTATCATCATTTTTTTTTTTTTTTTTGAGTGCTCCATCAACATCCTTTGATGCGACATTCTTGTAATGAGTAAACTTGTTGTGCATGACCCTTCGCACCATATGACACGGCTACTAATTACTGATCTTGCTTATGTCTGCTAAAACTACAATGTCCTCCCGGTCCTTCGTCAGCATAAACAGAACTCAGTTGACGAAGCATAATGTAGCAATGAACACCTGATCCTGTATCATCATTTTTTTCCCTTTTTTTTGTCTCAGTGCTCCATCAACATCCTTTGATACGACATTCTTGTAATGAGTAAACTCGAATTCACTAATTAGAAGTGATCGAACTCGGTATATATTATTTACGTAAAACAAAAACTACAGATTACTAGAGTAATAACAGACATATTTATTTTTTTATTTATTTCTTATATTATTTTATAATTTTTGTTTAATATAAATTTTTTTATCATTATTTACATTTTAATATTTGAAGGTATATAATTTTTTTTTCTTATATATAATATATATATATATATATATATATATATATATATATAATATATAATATATATATATATTATATATACATATATATATAGTATTATATATATATATATATATATATATATATATATATATATATATATATATATATATATATATATATCTTTAACGGTTCCTCTATAGCATCCATTGAATCTTCTGACATGTTCAAGAATGATTATCAATTTCACCTCACTATATATTTATATATTATTTAATTAATTGTTTTTTTTTCTGTTACAAGGTATGATAAAATTTTACAAAAATCAACGTTTATTTGTGGTAACTGTCTGAGTAAACAACAAATTCTTGAAGAAAGTTATATTTCTTATGGGTTTAATGGAAACCTTATTTATCATGATTGTCTTTCTCTCATATTTATTTTTAAATTTATTTATATCTAAGTGGTTGATAATTTCATTACGGATTAATATCGGCATCATCTTGAATGAAGAATCGTTACGCAGTTTATCTCCGTAGCTTCAGATTGTTTTCTGACAGAGGTGTTCCAGTCGTAACACGTTACTCCAAGGCCGTTGTACTCCTAATTTGTCGTAGAGCATAAAACATAGTATAGTATCGCGTTCGCCGTAAGAACACACTATGGAGTCGACAAAGCGCTGAACGTCATAGGATACAATTATGATGCTTTTTCTGGTTGCATAATCGTCACTATACATAGCCTCCACATATAGCGGTCTGGACTTGTAACGTAGTCTTAAAAGTAGGCGAAACTCGTTATCCTTTATATTAGCAAAAAAATATACGCAATCCACTGACCTGTGTTGAATCAAGAAATTATGCTTTCCACTGTTTGAGTTCGTCAGGAAACGTAATTATATCATTATTATGCAGCATTCCGTTCAGTCTATTAAGCCAAAACTCTAGACAAACACTGTCCTGGATACTACGTTCAATACTCATAAAAGTAAATTCAGATACAGACTCTCTTGTTTTTTTATCTGATTTGGTTACGGTATAACCATAGATTGTATCTCGTGATGTTGCAGACGTATGTCTCTTGTTAGTGAAAGACATACTTCTATGATGAGCGTAAGTGTAAGTGCATGTACCAGTGACCACTTCTCGCTCCTGTCTAAACTTCCCTTCCTCCACGGTCATATATATATATATATATAATATATATATATATTATGTATATATTACATATATATATATATATATATATATATACATATACATATAAATATATATATATATATCATAATTATATATAATATATATATATATATATATATATATATATACATATATATATATATATATATATATATATATATATATATATATATATAGTAGTGTGTGTGTGTGTGTGCATGCATGCATGCATGCTTTTTTGTGCGTGTGTTTGTTTGTACATGTCTACGTTTGTATGTTTATTATTATTTTATTTTCTCTCTGTAAGTTAGTAATTTTATTATATATTTATAATATTGACTATATTGTTTTATTAATAATTTTACATTAATATTTATATAATAATTTTATTATTATTATTATTATTATTATTATTATTATATAAACACACAATATTTTATTTCATCTTATCACTCATTACCTTACCTTAGCTTAGCTTACCTTACTTTACTTTACCTTAACTTTCCTCGCCCTTTCTTACCTCACCTCACCTCACCTCACATCATCTTACTCTACTTCACCTCATCATCTCTGTGCTATCTGACCTCACCTAACGGACCAGGGTCCGGATTTTCCTACCCCTCAGGTTCCATTTCCTAGTAAAAACACAAGCGAAATATAGGTGTTACCAGAAATGGGGAGGAAGGTAGCTCCCCTCTAGAGGCTTGGCTTGGCTTGATTGGCTAGCTGCTCTTGGCTGCTCTTGGCTCTGCTCGGGTCTTGGCTCTTTTGCTTCTTCTTCTTCTTCTTCTTCTTGTGGTGGCGGCGGCGGCGGCTCTTTGTGTGTGGCTCTTTTTTTATGGCTATATTCTAAGTGTCCATATTTCGAAAATTGTAATGTGACCCTATAGTACCCGTCATATTTATACCATGGTATTTTTGTTATCATTTATTAAAAATAATATATATATTATATATCTTCATATAATAGATAATTACATTTTATATGTATATATATATGTATCGCTTAATTTTCATCTATCAGGGATGGTTCCAAACACTCCATGAGTAGAATAATTTATTCGCCTTCAAGTATATCCAGATCATTGTTCAGTGTAAGTTTTATTCAACCTGCAAACAGTAATTCAAACTACTGAAGCAGCAACAAAACAAAATATTCCATAACAATGAAATCATAGGAAAGATTCAATGATCTGAGTAACAACAAAAAACTTTTAAGTTTCAGCAATAATAATAATCATCATTGTACTACTCAAATATAAATTATGAATCATATTGAATCTATTGGAATTGTTATTACAAGAATTAACATAATCATATTTTCTAATAATGGATTAAAATACTTACATCATGGCACCTTGCCCCTGAAAGATGGTTTTAAGCATGGACTACCAATCTCAATCAAATTCAGCCTCAGATCTCAAATCTGTCAGTCATCAGGCTGTATAGAAGGAACACAATACATTCATTGATATATCATATGCTTATAACATTTTATACAACGACAAATTCAAAACATAGAGATTAGCTTTTATTCATTCAATTTCATTAATACATCTACTTTTGTACTAAATCACAGATTTAAACTATATCAACCTTTTCAAATTTATCACTAATACAATCACTAATAAATTATATTCATATAATGTTCCTACCTGATATTTACACATCATATTTTGGCTAAACTTAAAAGATCTTTATCCAAGAGCTGTTCACATGGTCGGTCGTTTCCAGATTGTAAACAACGCTTCCAGATAACAAAACAAATTCACAATGCGCAATGTTCACAAATCCATACAATGTATTATTCGAACTTAAATTGTACAAATTTTCCTTTTCATTCAGTATCACAAAATTACAAAAGTTTCAAAAAATTAAAACTTGTTTCTTATACAATACCACAACATAAATTCCAATGTTTTATTAATAACACAGATAATTCAATATTATTTTCATTAATAATACTATATATATATATATATATTATATATATATATATATATATATATATATATATATATATATATATATATATGGAATTAAATTTGTTCCCCCCCTCCCTCCTCCTCATTATTCTCTCTCACTTCAGCAATCCACGGGAAAGGTAGATCATCTGGTGAGGATGGTAAAACAGGGAAAA
>NC_051429.1:606087-619854 GCF_015228065.2 Penaeus monodon | reverse complement strand
AAAAAATATATAAAAGGGTTATTAAACCATAGAATATAATTCTAAAGATTTTTGTTACTCAACAGTTACCACAAAACGTTGATTTTTGAAAAATTTTCTACCTTGTAACAAAAAAAAAAAAATTATTAAATAATATATAATATATGTGAGGTAAAAATTGATAATCATTCTTGAACATGTCAGAAGTTTCAATGGATGCTATAGAGGAACCGTTAAAGATATATATAATATAAATATATATATAAAATATAAAAATTAATATATATATATATAAAAAATATATTTTATTTATATATATATATATATATAGATATAATAAAATATATATAATATATATATATATATATAAGAAAAAAAAATTATACCTTAAAATATTAAAATGTAAATAATGATAAAAATTTATTTTAAAACAAAATATAAAATAATATAGAAATAAATAAAAAATAAATATGTCTTTTATTACTCTAGTAATCTGTTTTTTGTTGTTTACGTAAATAATATATACCGAGTTCGATCACTTCAAATTTAAAGTGAATTCGAGTTTACTCATTACAAGAATTTTCGTATCAAAGGAGTTGATGGAGCCTGAGACAAAAAAAAGGAAAAAAATTTGATGATACAGGATAGGTGTTCATTGCTACTTATGCTTCGTCAATGAGTTTGTTTATGCTGACGAAGGACCGGGAGGACATTGTAGTTTTAGGCAGACAAAAGCAAGATCAGTAATTAGTAGCCGTGTCATAGGGTGCGAAGGGTCATGCACAACAAGTTTACTCATTACAAGAATGTCGCATCAAGGATGTGATGGAGCACTCAAAAAAAAAAAAAAAAATGATGATAACAGGATCAGGTTTTCATTGCCACATTATGCTTCGTCACTGATTGTGTTTATGCTGACGAAGGAGGCCCGTGCACGGTCGAATGAGCCATGTGAGGCCACATTCCCGTGTTAAATGCGATATAAAATGCAAAAAAAACTTTTGAATTAGGGAGAAATTTTAACTTTTTTTTACCAATGGTACCGTACAGGCACCAACGGAAGCTCTAAGAAAAGGTTTCCCGAATTTGCAAACCCGATTTATTATCATTTTATTGAATTGACGATACCATAGGAGATGAGTACTCCTTTTACACAACAACAAAAAAATATATAAAAGTATTAGATCAATGATCGAAACTTGTGTGTCCTATTACCACCCAACCTGGTAATCTGAGATACGAGTAATATTTTTATTTTATATGAATTTATATTAAACACCCTCTCTCTCTCTAACAGCCCTCTTATGCGATGCAGGGTGACCGACAACGGGTCTAAGGACGTTGTGAGACATTTGTCTGTATTTTTATTGAAAGTCAAAAAAAAAAAAAAAAAAAAAAATACACATGCATATAAATTAAATAAAAATCAGTGTTAAAGTCTTTGTTATAAACCCCCCAAAAATTCACATTAAAATAAGTAGCATACCCAAATGACCTGAGATTCTCGGGTTATAACCGCGTTGCCGTGCCCACTCAACCTGACAATCCGAGATCAAGTGATCGAATCCTCGAATTTTATAAATCAATAACGGCGCATAAAGTTTTTGAAATATACACATAAAAAATTAACGTAAAAAAAAAATATCAGATCCATCGCTCTAAGACTCAAGGGTTATAATCGCGTTTCGTTGCCCGCTTAACCTGCCCGTCTGACTCGAAATATCTACAAAACCCGATTTTTTTATGAATATTTCATCGATTTCAGGAGTCCCACAGGAGTTTGAGGAAAACTCGAATAAAAATTCGAATAAAATAAAAGTACTGGGTCGATCGCTCTGAAACTCTGGGGTTACGATTACGTGGTCTACGCCCACCCATCCCCGCAATCTGAGTACGTCAGTCGATAAATATATATATATATATATATATATATATATATATATATATATATATATACATATATAATCAATTATTGTGTTGTTGGATCTCGGATTGGCAGGTTAAGGTGGCAGGGGCAACGCGGTTATAACCCGAGAGTCTCAGGTCGATGGATCCAAGACTTTTTTTGTATGAATTTTCATGTGTGTATATCAAAAACTTATTGCGCCCTTAATAAATTCATACAAAAATCGAGGAGTCGATCTCTCGATCTCGGATTGGCAGGTTAATCGGGCAGGGGCAACGCGGCTAGAACTCTAGGGTATCAGGTCGATGGATCCGAGACTTTTTTTTTGTATGAATTTTTATGTGTGCATTTCAAAAACTTTATGCGTCCTTAATTAAATTCATACAAAAATTTGAGGAGTCGATCTCCCCATCTCGGATTGGCAGGTTAAGCGGGCAGGGGCAACGCGGTTATAACCCGAGTCTCAGGTCGATGTATCCGCCCCCCTAACGGAAGCCGCCTTGCCGCGGTGAGGGGGCTTGAGGTCCCAATGATCTGGTGACCCGGACCAGAGGGCTACCCATACTGGAGGGGTCACCAGTGAGGGATGAGACAAAATGGTTTCCTGGTGCAAACCCAAAGGCTATGAAGGGGATGGTGTACCCACCCTGGTTCATTCCATCTTGGACCAGGGAAACTCTCCCACGTGTGTTTGCCGTGCGTGGCAGCCCGTTTTTACCAGGAGACAGGAGTCCTGGGTTGAGCGATACTGCACGCTACGCCTGCAGCTAGCAACACAACTTCTTTGGTCCTTATTCTGGTTAGACGTGTGGCTTGATGAAGGCCCGGTCAAGTTTAATCGGCTGGTCAAATATGGTTTGGGTCAAGCAGGCACTATTCAGTCGGTAGCGCATAGGTCCCGCACTGCCATTTGTACTGTGATAGTGGCTGCGTATATTCCTCATTACCCCCGTGGTGTTGGGAGATTTGAACCCCAACTATAGCTTCCCTCGTTGGACTCCATGGGGGGTGGGTGGGTGAGGAAATGAAGAATTCAAATTTGTATGAGTACTACAAATTTACAAGATCTAGCTCTTCCTGACGACCTGCGCAACCCCTCGACCATTCTCTCTGGAAAATCACACGTTGTCCCCTCGGGAAACCCTTTTCAGTTTCCAAAGGGCAAGAATGGGAATCGTAATGGTTCCTGGGCTCCCAAACCAGGTAAGAAGGGGAAAAGTCCTCCTCAATCCACTAAGGAGATCTTACCGGGTTTAAATATGAAAGCATTTCATATAGTAAGTACTGGTAGTGAATACCATGATGGTGTATCAATATGGATCTTGACATCTTTGAGGTTCATCGGAAAATAGTTGAAGTATGTCAACGTATCCTCGTATCACCCCACAGCGAGATGGTAGCCTGATAGTTGAGGTTTCGTCACCAGACGAGAGTGCCCGTCTGCGTGCAATATGTAACATTCCGGGGGCTCAAGGTTTCATGCTCTCCTCAAAAAACCCTCAATCAGTGTAAGGGATTGTGTTTCCCGAGACCTGATGAGGTATTCTGAGGAGAAACTGTTAGAGGAAATAAGAATTTTAATGTAGTGGCAGTAAAATTTTTAGGAAGAAATTTGATGGTTTGGAACAGTCGACACTTCTTTAACTTTTAAACATTAGTCCTTCCAGAATCGGTTAAGTTAGCATGGTACCCCCTCAAGGTAAAGCCATATGTCCCCAAACCCCTATGGGTGCTCCACTGCCGGGGGGGTTTTTGGGGCATGGAGCAACTCTTGCCGTTTTAAAGAAAATGGACAACCAAGAGTATGTGTAAAGTGTGGTACAACAGGTCATCAAGGGGGATGACAACTGTCCAGGTCCAAATGCTGTTACCAACTGCAAAGAAGCTCATGAAGCTTCTTCAAAGCAAGGTAAAAGGTACAAATTGAAAAGGAAGTTTGGTAATAAGGAGAAAGGGAGAAAGTTAGTTTTCCAGAGGCAAAGCGACAGCCTGTGTGCTGTTTGCACCCAGGTAAATCCTTTGTTTCGGTTCTGGCTCATCCTCTTTCCCACCAACCCTTGCCCTCCAATGCTTTACAGCACACACTCTGCACTTCCTCTAAACCTCAGTCCCAAATTGCTGACACTGCCTTGGTGAGTTGTTCCACCAGAAAGGGGAGTAGGAGTGGGGGGTCTATTGAGGACTCTCCTCCTCCCAAAGTAAGGTTTTGGAGCCATCAGGCAAGGCTCCAGGGCCTCACCGGTGACAGCTCCAGCTGCCACCACATCCACAGAAGCATCTGCTGCTAGGCAGAATGTCCTGAAGTAAAGGCTCAGGCACGCCCTTTGCCCAGGCAAGGAATCCTGAACCTGTCCAAAAGACTCCAGCTGCAAAAACATCCACAGGGGCCTCCGTGCTAGACAGAATGCCCCTGAAGTAAAGGCTCGGGTCCGTCCTTTGCTTAGGCAAAGAAATCCTGAACCTGTCCAAGGGAACCTGTGGAAACTAGTTCCACAGGTAAACAACCATTAAAAAGGTACTCCCAGGATCCTGGAAAGGGACAGCCTAAGGGTGTGAGGCAAACCTTGACCACAGGTGCTGCCAAACACCTTATAAAGAAATAATCTAAAGAACTGGATACCCTAATCCAATGGAACTGTCAGGGAATTCATGCAAAATGGGAAGAACAACAACATCTGATAGTTTTCATGGAACCCAGTTTGTGTATCCCTACAAGAGATTATGACCAGGGAAAATCGCCCCATTTTCCTGAGAGGATTTCAAGTTCATGCCCACTAGGAATCTTTGACAATGGACCTATGGAGGAGTAGCGTAATGGTACGTCATGATATTCCCTCCAGGCCATCCACCTGCAACAAAAATGCAGGTGAAGGCTGTGAGAAAGGCTTGACACGACCTTACACTGTTGCATCCATCTACCTTCCCCACATAATCTAAACATAGATGTTTTTGGAAGGATCTACTTGGGAAGTTGCCACATCCATTTCTACTCTTGGGAGATTTCAATGGGGAGACACTTTGTGGAACCTCGAGGAAGGGCCTTGGAGTCCTTGTTCTTAAGAGCAGATGCATTTTTTAAACTGAACAGTGACACTCCACAATTTCCAAGTTCAAACTGGGACATTCTCCAATATAGACCTATGAATAGGTTCCCTGATTCACATTTTGAACTTCACTTGGAGGTAATGGAAGACTTACATGGAAGCGACCATTTCCAAAAATTTTTGGAGGAGGTGAATGGATTCCAGTCAATGGAGTGCAGAGATGGCAAACTTGAACATGCAGACTGGAATCTTTTTAGATCAACGAAGTATTGCAAGGATCTGTAAATGATTTCCAGTGTGTTCAAGATGTGTTAATCACTTCACATCACGAATTCACCTTGCAGCAGAAGATCCATTCCCAAAAGTAGCGGACAGTCCCTCGACCTCCAGTACCATGGTGGTCTGATGAATGCCAACAAGCTGTCAGAGCAAGGAAAGCTGCTTTTAAGGCAGTTGAAAGGGCCCGCCCAGCATTGTAACTTAAATCAGTTACAAAAAGACCCGAGCCAAGTCCAGGCGCGTGCTAAAGGAGGCAGACGGACGGTCGTGGAGACAGTATGTCTCCTCGTTTAAAACTCTGGGACCCCCTTAGCATGAGTGTGGGACAAGGTGCGTAAGATTGCTGGAAAGAGCACATCCATATCACAACCTGCTCTGAAGATAGATGGCATAATCATCACAGACAAAAAAGATATTGCTAATAAGCTAGCTAAATCCATGGCAGAGATCTCCTTGGAGCATCTTACACTACTCGATTCTCCACTCTTCGTGCTGAACAGGAACAACACCCAGTGTCGTTCCTCAGTAGGAATGCAACAAAAAAACTTCCATACAAACTTGCCTTTTTTGAGCAAGGAGATGGACTCTGCTTTGCAGCTCTCCCGTAAAACTGCCCCAGGAAGTGACGTATTCCATATCAAATGATATCTCACTTACGGAGAGTTCCCAGAATTTCCCTGTTGGACTTGTTCAATGGATCTATAGGGAGGGCACAGTGCCATCCACATGGAAAGAGGCTATAATCATTCCTGTTCTAAACCTGGAAAAGTACTTCCACACAAGGAAATTACAGACCAATTTTTTCCACCAGCTGCATCTGCAAGCTGATGGAGAAAAGGGTAAACTTCAGGTTGACATGGCTGCTAGAAAAAGAAAACGTGTTGACCCATATCAATATGGCTTTAGAAAATTAAAGATCGACCACAGATGCACTTGTGAGGATGGAAACTACTATACAAAATTTCCTTCGCACAGCGACGCACATGTTAGCAGTCTCTTTGACCTTGAAAAGGCTTATGATACTACTTGGAAGCATGGCATACTCATGAGCTGTATGACATTGGTTTAAGAGGAGCATTACTACCTTCATACAAAGCTTCCTGCTAACAGGAAATTTAGAGTTCGGGTGGAAACAGTTTCTTTTACCTGGAAGCCCAGCTGGAAGGGGTCCCAAAAGGGAGTGTCTTAAGTGTGACCCTGTTTGCCTTGCTATAAATGACATTAAAAGGTTGTTCCAAGTGCTGTCTCATGTAATCGTATGTGGATGACTTTACACTGTACTGCCCAGGAGGAAGCTTACAGGTTTGTGCAGGGACGCATGCAGACTGCAATAAATCAGGCTGTACAGTGGGCAACCATATCAGGGGTTAAAATTTTCCCCAAAGCAAAGACCATGGCTATAACATTTCCACAAACGAGGAAAGTTCCACCCCTTCCCTCTATTTAGGAGCAAACCCACTGCAATTTGTACAGGGGTTTGAAGTACTTGGGTCTATTTTTGACTCAAGACTTTCATGGTTGCCTCACATCAAACAGTTAAAAGTGAAGGCTACAAAAGCACTTAGTATTTTGCGGGTTCTTTCACATTTATCTTGGGGTGCAGACCACAAACGCTTTCTACGGCTTTCCCAGCGCTTATTCGTAGTAAGCTTGACTATGGATGTTGAAGCTTATTCATCTGCCCAAATCCCACTTTCTCCGAATGTTGGGCTCGGTTCATAATGAAGCTCTCAGAATCTTATGGGGCTTTCAGGTCTTACCTGTGGAGTCCCTGTATGCTGAGAGTGGAGAACCACCTCTTTCATTACACCGGGACTACAGAAAACCCGATTTTCTATACGAGACTACAAAGGATTCCAGGATCTCCTACATCCCGATTGGTTTTCAAACCCCCTTGAGGTAGCCGATCCCATGGTAGGAGAATGAGGAATCTTGTAGAAAAACTTAATATAAGTTCACTAAGGTTGGCTGTTGGAATTTCCCCCCAATTCCCCCCTTGGACTAATCAAGTCGAGGTGGATTTGGTCGGAATTGGGAAAGGGGAGAGATCTGAAGCAGAAGTCAGAGAGAGATTTTTTCAGCACATTTCTAAGTTTCCAAGGATCGGACGCAATATATACAGATGGTTCGAAATCTGAAATGGTGTGGGCTTTGCAGCAGTGAGCAGAAGGAAGACTGCATCTGGCAGTCTTTCTCTAGCAGCCTCGATCTTCACTGCAGAGTTACATGCCATCTTGCAGGGAGTTAAGATGACTAGAGATCTTATGAACCATTCTATTGTGATATATTGTGATCTCGTAGTGCCTTGCAAGCAATCAAGAGCTTAAACTCATCACTTCAAATAGGAGGGTGGTTCAAGATTGGCTTGCACTGATGTCAACACGTAAAAGATACTCTGTTGGGGGGCCAGCGCATGTTGGTGTCAGTGGGAATGAGCAAGCTGATCAGAAGGCTAAGCAGCTGCCCCTCAGCCTTGTGATGCTTGTTTTTCCTCTCCCACACACCGACCTGAAACCCGCATCAGGAGTTGTCTTCGCGATAAATGGAAGGAACAAGGAGGCATATCTCCAGAAATAAAAACTGTGAAAAATTAGAGATGACCTTGGTAGTTGGGGTGACTAGCATCCATCCCAACCCAAAAGTGGAAGTTTATTTTTAACAAGGCTAAGAATCGGGCACACAAGACTGATCATGGGCCGATGATGGCTAAAAATCAAGCACTTTGTGAGGGATGCCAAGAGCCCTTAACAATCGCCTGTAGTGGAAAGATGTGCAACATTTCAGACCCAAAGACGTATGTACTTGTCTCCCCATATACACTGGGAATGTATTGGGGGAGGATTGTGACATAGAGGGTCTTTTTAGTTTCCTTAGTGAGACTATTATTTTTAATAAAATTTAATTATGCATAATGTTTATGCAATAATTTATACACTTAGAGTATAATATTTATGCTTTTCTTTTAAATTTTTTTATTATTTTTTATGAAATATCTATTGATAGATTTTTAAAGTTTTAAAATTTTAATATTTCTGTTTAAACAAGGTATTCGCCGCTAAGACCTTAGCTGTTTACGCGCAGATAATTTTAAATAATCAATCATCAATCGATGTATCCGTAGTTTTTTATATGAATTTTTTTTTAATAGTCTATGCGTAGGAGGGGAGCAAGAGAGTCGTCCAAGCACGCCAGTGGGTGCCATAAGGGCTCATGAGGACGGTCCAAAAACGTTCATCGACACGTTTTACTCGCACATAGCGCTGTATGACGACGCTCTCGGACGTGCAAGCGGACAGGTTGGGCGCGTAGAGCGAGAGAAGGATGCCGTGCGCGCTTGCAACAGGCCGTGTAAATGCCGCTCGGCCGCTTGGACGGGCCAAGAGGTTCATCGACCTGCTTTACTCGCGCACAACGCTGTCTGACGACGCTCTCGGACGTACCCAAACGAAAACGTTGGGCGCGTAGAGCGAGGCGAAGTTGCCCGTGCGCGCTGCAACGGCCCCTGGAAAGGCCGCAATGACGGGGAATCACCTAAGATTTTTTTTTTTTTTTATTGATGGAGAAATTTCGCCTTTTCTTTTCACCCGTGGTACCTGCAGGCACCCAAAGGAATCTCTAAGAGAGGGATTTGAAATACCTGCAAAACCGATTTTTATGAATATTTCATCGATTTCAGGGTCCCACAGGAGTTTGAGGAAACTCGAATAAAAAAAATTACTGGGTCGATCGATCTGAAACTCTGAGGTTACGATTACGTGGCCTACGCCCACCCATCCCGCAATCTGAGATCACACGACCCAATATTCGATTTTATATGAATTTAATTCAGAGACACGTACGTCACTCGATAAATAAATAAAAATATATCTATATATTAAATCAATCATTGTGTTGTTGGATCTCGGATTGGCAGGTTAAGCTGGCAGGGGCAACGCGGTTATAACCCGAGAGTCTCGGGTCGATGGATCCAAGACTTTTTTTTGTAGATTTTTATGTATTTCAAAACTTTATGGCCCTTAATAAATTCATACAAAAATCGAGGATTCGATCTCTCGATCTCGGATTGGCAGGTTAAGCGGGCAGGGGCAACGCGGTTATAACCCGAGAGTCTCACGTCGATGGATCCGAGACTTTTTTTTGTATAAATTTTCATGTGTGCATTTCAAAAACTTTATGTTCCGTTAATTAATTCATACAAAAATCGAGGAGTCGAGCTCTCGATCTCGGATTGGCAGGTTAAGCGGGCAGGGGCAACGCGGTTATAACCCGAGAGTCTCAGGTCGATATATCCGCTAGTTTTTTTTCTATGAAATTTTCTTTAATACTCTATGTGTAGGAGGGCGAGCAAGAGAGTCGTCCAAGCACGCCAGTGGGTGCCTACAAGGGCTCATGAGGACGGTCCAAGAGCGTTCATCGACGCTCATAGCGCTGTCTGACGACGCTCTCGGACGTACCAAGCGAGAGCATTAGGAGCGTAGAGCGAGACGAAGGATGCCCGTGCGCGCTGCAACGGCCCATGCAAATGCCGCTTGGCCGCTTGGACGGTCCAAGAGCGTTCATCGACACGCTTTACTCGTGCATAGCGCTGTCTGACGACGTTCTCGGACTTACCAAGCGAGAGCGTTGGGCGCGTAGAGCGAGACGAAGGATGCCCGTGCGCGGATGCCCGTGCGCGCTGCACCGGCCCATGCAAATGCCGCTCGGCCGCGTGGACGGTCTAAGAGCGTTCATCGACACGCTTTACTCGCACATAGCGCTGTCTGACGACGCTCCCGGACGTACCAAGCGAGAGCGTTGGGCGCGTAGAGCAAGACGAAGGATGCCCGTGCGCGCTGCAACGGCCCATGGAAAGGCCGCATTGACGAGAATCACCTAAGAAAAAAATTATTTATTGAGGGAGAAATTTCGCCTTTTCTTTTCACCCGTGGTACCGTACAGGCACCAAGGGAATCTCTAAGAGAGGATTCGAATTCTGCAAACCCGTTTTTAAGAAATTCATCGATTCAGGAGTCCACAGGAGTTGAGGAAAAATCGAATAAAATTCGAATAAAACAAAATTATGGGTCGATCGATTTCGTGGCCTACGCCACCCACCCGCAATCTGAGATCACACGACCCAATATTCGATTTTATATGAATTTAATTAAGAGACCCGTACGTCAGTCGATAAATATAAAAAGATATATAAAATCAATTATTGTGTTGTTGGATCTCGGAATGGCAGGGTTAAGCGTGCAGGGGCAACACGGTTATAACCCGAGAGTCTCAGGTCGATGGATCCGAGACTTTTTTTGTATGAATTTTTATGTGTGTATTTCAAAAACTTTATGCGCCGTTAATTAATTCATACAAAAATCGAGGAGTCCATCTCTCGATCCGGATTGCCCGGTTAAGCGGGGCAGGAGCAACACGGTATAACCCGAGGTCTCAAAGGGCGATGGATCCCAGACTTTTTTTGTATGAATTTTTATGTGTGTATTTCTAAAACTTTATGCGCCCTTAATAAATTCATACAAAAATCGAGGAGTCGATCTCTCGATCTCGGATTGGCAGGTTAACCGGGCAGGTGCAACGCAGTTATAACCCGAGAGTCTCAGGTCGATGGATCCGATAATTTTTTTTGTATGAATTTTTTTTGTTGCATTCAAAAACTTTATGCGCCCTTAATTAATTCATACAAAAAA
This sequence comes from Penaeus monodon, assembly GCF_015228065.2. Classification (NCBI taxonomy): domain Eukaryota; kingdom Metazoa; phylum Arthropoda; class Malacostraca; order Decapoda; family Penaeidae; genus Penaeus; species Penaeus monodon. Next base: position 608,962 of record NC_051429.1, on the reverse strand, counting down.
CGAGGAGTTGATCTCTCGATCTCGGATTGGCAGGTTCAAATGGGTGCTACAAGGCTCATGAGGAGGTCCAAGAGCATTCATCGACACGCTTTACTCACGTATAGCGCTGTCTGAAAGACGCTCTCGGACGTACCAAGCGAGAGCGTTGGCAGCGTAGAGCGAGACGAAGGATGCCCCTGCACGCTGGAACGGCCAAAGTAAATGCCGCTCAGCCCGCTTGGACGGTCCAAAAGCGTTCATCGACACCACTTTACTCACACATAGAACTGTATGACGACGCTCTCGGACGTACCCAAAAAGAGGTTGGGCGTGTAAAAGCGAGACGAATGATGCACGTGCGCGCTGCAACGGCCCCGGAAAGGCGCTCGGACGGTCTAAGAGCGTTCACGACACACTTTACTCGCACTAGCGCTGTATGACAATGCTCTCGTGACAGGTCGTATGAAACATTGTGTGCATGCACGTTGTCTGTGTGTGTGTGTGTGTGTGTGTGTGTGGTGTGTGCAATGAGATCTGTCATGCAATGAATATCTTCCCTTTCTCTCTAATATCATGTGTGTATGCAGGTTGTATACACAACCCAAAGCAGCTTCGCCAACGAGCTCTTTCCCCTTGGGCGCTGTCTTACGACGCTCTCGGGGCGTAGCAAGCAAGACTGTTGGCGTTTAATGCGAGACGAAAGGGTGCGTATCTGTGTATGCACGTTGTTGTGTGTGTGCAATGATCTCTCTCTCACTGACAGGTCGTATGAAACATTGTGCACATGCACGTTGTGTTTTGTGGGGCAATGAGCTCTGTCATGCAATGAACTCTCTTCTGTTTCTCTCACATATGTGTGTATGCAGTTGTATACGCAACCAATGCAGCTTCGCCAACGAGGGTCTTCCATTGACGCTGTCTTACGACGCTCTCTGACGTAGCAAGCAAGACCGTTCGGCGTGTAAAGCGAGACGAAAGATGCGTGCATGCACGTTGTGTGTGTGTGTGCAATGATCTCTCTCTCTCTTAATGACAGGTCGTATGAAACACTGTGTGCATGCACGTTGTGTGTGTGTGTGCAATGAGCTCTGTCATGCAATGAACTCTCTTCTCTTCTCTATACATATCATGTGTGTATGCAGGTTGTATACAGACCAAATGCAATTTCGCCAACGAGCTCTCTCATGAAGCTGTCTTACGACGCTCTCGGGCGAAGCAAGCAAGACCGTTGGGCGTGTAAAGCGATGCGTATGTGTGCATGCACGTTGTGTGTGTGTGTGTGTGTGTGTGTGTGTGTGCAATGATCTCTCTCATTGACAGGTCTATGTAGCATTGTGTGCATGTACTTTGTGCGTGTGTGTGCAATGAGCTCTGTCATACAATGAACTTTCTTCTCTCTCTCTCTCTTCCCTACATATTATGTGTTATGCTGTTGTATAACACAAACAATGCAGCTTCGCCAACGAGCTCTCTCATTGACGCTGTCTTACGACGCTCTTGGACGTAGCAAGCAAGACCGTTGGGCGTGTAAAGCGAGACGAAGGATGCGTATGTGTGTATACACGTTGTATGTGTCGAAACAATGTGTGCATGCACGTTGTTTGTGAGTGGAAAGAGCTCTGCCATGCAATGAAGTCTCTTCTTTTTCTCTTTATAAATCATTTGTGGTATGTATGTTGTATATACAATCAATGCAGCTTCGCCAACAAGCTCTCTCATTGACGCTGTCTTACGACGCTTTCGGACGTAGCAAGCAAGACCGTTTTGCGCGTAAAGCAAGACGAAGGATACCGCGTTTTATAAGCAATGGGCTCGTTGTAGCTTGCTCGTGTAAGCAGGCAACAAACTCTCTTTTGGGGTGTGTGTGTGTGTGCAAGTTCCCTCTCTCTGAGAGGTCGTATGAAACATATGTGCATGAAAGTTGTATGTGTGTATGTGTGCAATGAGTAGTCAGCAAGAGCTCTCTTTCTTTTTCTCTACATATCATGTGTAGGGAAAGTATAAAACAATGCTCTTTGCCATCGGCTCCTTCATTGACGCGTCTTACGAGCTTTGGACGTAGCCCAAAAAAGACCGTTGTCATGTAAAGCAAGACGAAGGATACGCGTTGTATAAGCAAGGGCTCTGTGTAGCTTGTCGTGTGAAGCAGGCAACAAACTCTCGTGTGTGGTGTGTGTAGGCAATGAGCTTGTATGCAAATGAATCTCCCTTTCCTTTCTCTTACATATAAACCCAAAGCAGCTTCGCCCAACGCTTTTCTTTCTTGGATTTGCGAAGTTCGGCTTCGCCCGGCCTTCACTTATGGCCCGGTCCTGTGTCAGTTTTATGGCTGTCTCATTTGTTTGTAGACACTCGGTGCTACCGTGGCGGGGGGATTGCAGCAGGCGCTCTGTAGCCATGGTGGGAAGCATCTGCTATTCTTTACCAGCACGACGGCTGTGTTTGTGGGTTTGTCTGGAATTGCGTGTGCACGCAATTCTCCCAAATGTACAAGGGTGGCGTTCGGCTCGCCGAATGCAGCAACACCTCTCTTCACGTTTTTATGGTTTGTATGAAAGCCATGCACAGTGGTAACTGGGCATGTCCAGGAAATGACTTCGGTACCCCCTTTTTGTTTATTTTAGAGGTTCAGTGGTTCATGCCTGTGGCATCTGATACCATCTGGCCGAGGGGAGGATTCGTATCCCTTCTGTGAAATGCAGGAGGAAGGGGGTGGCCGTCACCGTCACTTCTCCGAAGGAATTTTCGGCTCTGTGTATTATCAGGGATTAGGGGGAATACCCTGCCAAACTTCGGCAATCTGTCGCAAGCTCATACTTGATCCTACGGGGTGGGAACCCAGTTTAAAGATAATTCTTCTACCCTGTGCAAAAACCTTTTAGTTAGGTGTTCAGAA
>NC_051429.1:583121-605987 GCF_015228065.2 Penaeus monodon | reverse complement strand
GGACCTGGTATCAGAGGATTGTTGTAGGACAGGACTAAAGATCTCTGCAGCCAAATCCAAAGCCATGGCTCTGAGACAGAGAGTTCAAGGCACAAGTCTGAAAATCCAGGGAATAGACTTGGAGTGGGTTCAGGACTACCTCTACCTTGGGGTAAGGATAGACGGGACCCTCTCCTTCCACAAGGAGGTCCAGTACCTGGTTGACTGAACAAAATCAAGACTGTCTGTCATGAGAGCAATGAGTGGAAGACGCATAGGGGCCAGACACAGAGTACTAAGATCATTCTATGTACATGCTGTCAGGCCCATTATAGACTATGCCTCCCTCGCTCTGATTGGCATTAAGAGAAAACATAAAGACCAACTGGAGACAGTCCAAAACGAAGCCGCCAGGGTCATTCTGGGTGCCCCAAGGTGGGTGAAGGTCCTCAACCTCCTTGTGGATAAAACCTTCTCCCCTTGGCCTCACGAATTGACCTAATGGCAGCACAATTCTTATCAAATGTCATCCAGGCTCCCAGGAACACAAGCCTAAGACATGAAATAGTCAGACGCCTAGAACAGGATAACGAGCTGTTTGCAAACAACTCCTGGCTGTCTCACACATCCAGGGTGTTAATACGCCATCAGCTCAAAGAAGCACTACTGGCCAAGGGCATGGACTCCCCTCACCCTGACTTTGTCGAAGCTCCGCCGTGGGCACAAACCTCGATAGAGTTCTCGGTCATGAGACTGGCAAGCAAAAAGAATGAATGCTGTATGCCTAGCCTAAAGGCAGAAACCCAGAGGGTCATTGCAGCCATCACCCCTCCGGGGAGCAGAACATATTACACGGATGGATCGGTTGATCCCTTGACCCACACTGCAGGCGTCGGCTTCGCAGCAAGGGATGCTACAAAATCCATGAGGGTAACAGACAACGCCTCCTCGCTACAGGCAGAGGCAGTTGCTATCATGGGAGCACTGAGCCATGCGTCCGTGAGGGAAGGACACGTGGTCATACACACAGACTCCAAAGGAGCCGTCGACTGTCTTCAGCAGCACTCACCCACTGACAACATCTACCTTCTGACTACCATCCTCACACTGGCACAGAGGATTCTTGCACAGGGTAGAAGAATTATCATAAACTGGGTTCCCAGCAACATAGGGGTCAGAGGTAATGAGCTTGCTGACAGATTAGCCGAAGTTGGCAGGGGTATTCCCCCTAATCCCATGATAATACATCAGAGCCGAAAATTACTTCGGAGGAAGTGTACGGTGACGGCCACCTCCTTCCTCCTGCAGCTTCACAGAGAGGATACGAGATCCTCCCCCTCGGCCAGCTGGTACTCAGATGCCACAGGCTATGAACCACTGGCACTCTCTGAAATAAACAACAGAGGTACCGAAGTCATTCTGCACAGAATGCGCCTAGGTTACCACTGTGCATGGCAGGTCATACAAACCATAGAACGTGAAGAGAGGTGTTGCATGCATTGCGGCGAGCCGAACGCCACACGTACATTACTTGGAGAATTGCGTGCACACGCAATTCCTAAGACAAAGCCCACAGAACACAGCCGTCGTGCTGGTAAAGAGATTATGCGAGATGCTTACACCACGGCTACAGGAGCGCCTGCTGGCAATCCCACCGCCACGGTAAGCACCGAGTGTCAGACAAACAAATGAGACAGCCATAAAAAGCTGACACAGGCCGGGCCATAAGTGAAAGGCCCGGGCGAAGCCAGAACAGCGCAAATCTCAAGCAAGCAAGCAGTTGGCGAAGCTGCTGTTGATATGTAGAGAGAAAGAGAAGAGAGTTCATTGCATGACAGAGCTCATTGCATACACACACACACACACGCGCGCGCGCGGTATCATTCGTCTTGCTTTACACGCCCAACGATCTTGCTTGCTACGTCCGAAAGCGTCGTAAGACAGCGTCAATGAGAGAGCTTGTTGGCGAAGCTGCATTGGTTGTGTATACAACAGGCATAGACACATGATATGTAGAGAGAGAGACAGAGAAGAGAGTTAATTGTATGACAGAGCTCATTCAACGCACACAATCCCACACACATACACACACATACACACACACACACACACACACACACACACAATGCGCATGCACACATATGCATCCTTCGTCTCGCTTTACACGCCCAACGGTCTTGCTTGCTACGTCCGAAAACGTCGTAAGACAGCGTCAATGAGAGAGCTCGTTGGCAAAGCTGCATTGGTTGTGTATACATGCATACACACATGTTATGTAGAGAGAAAGAGAAGAGAGTTCATTGCATGACATAGCTCATTGCACACACACACACACACAACGTGCATGCACATATTGTTTCATACGACCTGTCAGAGAGAGGGAACATTGCACACACACACACACACACAACACACACACACACACACACACACACACACACGAGAGTTTGTTGCCTGTTTCACACGAGCAAGTTACAACAGAGCCCATTGCTTATACAACGCGGTATCCTTCGTCTTGCTTTACATGACCAACGGTCTTGTTTGCTACGTCCGAAAGCGTCGTAAGACAGCGTCAATGAGAGAGCTCGATGGCAAAGATGCATTGGTTGTTTATACATTCATACACATATGATATGTAGAGAGAAAGAGAAGAGAGCTCATTGCACACATACACACATACAACGTGCATGCACATATTGTTTCATACGACCTCTCAGAGAGAGGGAACTTTGCACACACACACACACACACACACACACACACACACGAGAGTTTGTTGCCTGCTTCACACGAGCAAGCTACAACAGAGCCCATTGCTTATACAACGCGGTATCCTTCGTCTTGCTTTACACGCACAACGGTCTTGCTTGCTACGTCCGAAAGCGTCGTAAGACAGCGTCAATGAGAGAGCTTGTTGGCGAAGCTGCATTGATTGTATATACAACATACATACACAAATGATTCATAAAGAGAAAGAGAAGAGAGTTCATTGCATGGCAGAGCTCTTTCCACACACAAACAACGTGCATGCACACATTGTTTCGACACATACAACGTGTATACACACATACGCATCCTTCGTCTCGCTTTACACGCCCAACGGTCTTGCTTGCTACGTCCAAGAGCGTCGTAAGACAGCGTCAATGAGAGAGCTCGTTGGCGAAGCTGCATTGGTTGTGTATACAACACGCATACACACATGATATGTAGAGAGAGAGAGAGAGAGAGAGAGAGAGAGAAGAAAGTTCATTGTATGACAGAGCTCATTGCACACACACGCACAAAGTGCATGCACACATTGCTACATAGACCTGTCAATGAGAGAGATCATTGCACACACACACACACACACACACACACACACACACACACACACACACACACACACACACACACACACACACACACACAACGTGCATGCACACATACGCATCGCTTTACACGCCCAACGGTCTTGCTTGCTACGCCCGAGAGCGTCGTAAGACAGCGTCAATGAGAGAGCTCGTTGGCGAAATTGCATTTTTTCTGTATACAACATGCATACACACATGATATGTATAGAGAAAGAGAAGAGAGTTCATTGCATGACAGAGCTCATTGCACACACACACACACACACACACACACAACGTGCATGCACACAATGTTTCATACGACCTGTCAATGAGAGAGAGAGATCATTGCACACACACACACAACGTGCATGCACACATACGCATCCTTCGTCTCGCTTTACACGCCCAACGGTCTTGCTTGCTACGTCCGAGAGCGTCGTAAGACAGCGTCAATGAGAGAGCTCGTTGGCGAAGCTGCATTGGTTGTGTATACAACATGCATACACACATGATATGTAGAGAGAAAGAGAAAAGAGTTCATTGCATGACAGAGCTCATTGCACAAACACACACACACAACGTGCATGTGCCAATGTTCATACGACCTGTCATGAGAGAGAGATCATTGCACACACACACAACGTGCATACACAGATACGCATCCTTCGTCTCGCATTAAACGCCCAACAGTCTTGCTTGCTACGTCCGAGAGCGTCGTAAGACAGCGTCAATGAGAGAGCTCGTTGGCGAAGCTGCATTGTTGTGTATACAACATGCATACACACATGATATGTAGAGAGAAAGGGAAGATAGTTCATTGCATGACAGATCTCATTGCACACACACACACACACACACACACACACACACACACAAACAACGTGCATGCACACAATGTTTCATACGACCTGTCAACGAGAGCGTCGTCATACAGCGCTATGTGCGAGTAAAGCGTGTCGATGAACGCTCTTGGACCGTCCGAGCGGCCTTTCCATGGGCCGTTGCAGCGCGCACGTGCATCATTCGTCTCGCTCTACACGCCCAACGCTCTTGCTTGGTACGTCCGAGAGCGTCGTCATACAGTTCTATGTGTGAGTAAAGTGTGTCGATGAACGCTTTTGGACCGTCCAAGCGGCTGAGCGGCATTTACATGGGCCGTTCCAGCGTGCACGGGCATCCTTCGTCTCGCTCTACGCGCCCAACGCTCTCGCTTGGTACGTCCGAGAGCGTCGTCAGACAGCGCTATACGCGAGTAAAGCGTGTCGATGAATGCTCTTGGACCGTCCTCATGAGCCCTTGTAGGCACCCACTTAACCTGCCAATCCGAGATCGAGAGATCAACTCCTCGATTTTTGTATGAATTAATTAAGGGCGCATAAAGTTTTTGAAATACACACATGAAAATTCATACAAAAAAAAGTATCGTATTCATCGACGTGAGACTCTCGAGTTATAACCGCGTTGCCCCTGCCCGCCTAACCTGCCAATCCGAGATCGCTTGAGCCTGTCGACTATCCTCGATTTTTTTGTAAATGAAATTTATTAGGGCGCTAAAGTTTTGAACATACACACCTAAAAATTCATACAAAAAAAAGTCTCGGATCCCTCGCCTGAGACTCTCTGGTTATAAAACGTTGTTGCCGCCTGGCCCGCTTAACCTGCCATTACCGAGATCCAAACAACACAATAATTGATTTTTATATATCTTTTTTATATTTTATCGACTGACGTACGGGTCCTTTCATTAATTCCTATAAAATCGAATATTGGGTCGTGTGATCTCAGATTGCGTGGAGGGTGGCGTAGGCCACGTAATCGATCGGGGGGGGGGGGGGGGGCCCGGTATTTTTTTTTTTATTTCGAATTTTTATTCGAGTTTTCCTGAAATCTCCCTGTGGACTTCCTGATCCTCTCTAAGTTCCCTTGGTGCCGTCTAGGGTACCACGGGTGAAAAGAAAAGGAGAAATTTCTCCCTCAATAATTTTTTTTTTTCTTAGGTGATTCTCGTCAATGTGGCCTTTCCCATGGGCCGTTGCAGCGCGCACGGGCATCCTTCGTCTTGCTTACCGGCGCCAACACCTCTCGATTGGTACGTCCGGGAAGCGTTCGTCAGCAGCGCTATGTGCGTGATCGATGAACGCTCTTAGACCGTCCACGCGGGGGCCCTCAGCGCATTGTCATGGGCCCGTTGCATCGCGCACGGCATCCTTTCGTCTCTCTCTCGCGCCCACAATCCCCTCTCGCTTGGGTAAGTCCGAGAAGTCGTCAGACAGCGCTATGCGCGCGTAAAACGTATCAGATGTAACGCTCTGTGGACCGTCCAAGGCCGGTCCGAGCGGCATTTGGTGTGGGGCAGTTGCAGTGCGCACATGTCAATCCTTCGGTCTCGTCTTTACGCGCCCAACGCTCTCGCTTGGTACGTCCGAGAACGTCGTCAGACAGCGCTATGCGCGAGTAAAACGTGTCGATTAACGCTCTTGGACCGTCCAAGCGGCCGAGCGGCATTTGCATTGGCAGTTGCAGTGCGCACGGCATCCTTCGTCTCGTGCTCTACCGCCCACGCTCTCGCTGGTACGTCCGGGAGCGTCGTCAGACACGCTATGTGCGCAGTAAAGCTTGTCGATGAACGATCTTAGACTTCCAAGCGGCCGAGCGGCATTTGCATTGGCCGTTGCAGCGCGCAACGGTGGCATCCTTCGTCTCTCTCTAACGCGCCCAACTCGCTCGCTTGGTAAGTCCGAAGAACGTCTTCAGACAACGCTATGCGCGAGTAAGCGTTCGATGAACGCTCTTGGGAAGCGTGGGCGGGTCCTCATGAGCCCTTGTAGGCACCCACTGGCGTGCTTGGACGACTCTCTGTGCTAGACCCTCCTAAGCATAGACTATTAAAAAAATTTCATATACAAAAACTAAGCGGATACATCGACCTGAGACCTCGGGTTATAACCGCGTTAACCCTGCCAGCTTAACCTGCCAATCGAGATCGAGAGATCGACTCCCTCGATTTTGGTATGAATTAATTAACTCCGAATAAAGTTTTTGAAATGCACACATGAAAATTCATACAAAAAAAAAGTTTCGGATCCATTGAACTCAGACTCTCGGGTTATAACCGCGTTGCCCCTGCCCGCTTAACCTGCCAATCCGAGATCGAGAGATCGATCCTCGATTTTGTATGAATTTATTAACTGAACTATAAAGTTTTTGAAATGCAACACATAAAAATTTATACAAAAAAAAGGTCGGGGGTCTCGAGATCGCGACCTGAGACGCTCGGTTATAACCGCGTTGCCCCTGCCCTCGCTTAACCTGGCCAATCCGAATCGGAGATCGAATCCTCGATTTTTGTATGAATTTATCAAGGGCGCATAAATTTTTGAATACAAAAAATTCATACAAAAAAAAAGTCCGGATCCATCGCCCGAAGAACTCCCTCGGGTTATAACCGCGTTTCCCCTGCAAGCGTAAGCCCTGCTCAAGCCGAGATCCAACAACATAATGATGATTTAAGATATATATATTCTTATATATATGTAGATATATATATATATATATATATATATATAATCTACTGATATTTATATATATATATATATATATATTTTATTTATCGACTGACGTACGTGTCTCTTAAAAATTCTATAAATCGAATGTGGGTCGTGTGATCTCAGATTGGGCGGGGATGGTTGTCCATAGGCCAACGTAATCGTGTACCTCGAGTTTCAGATCGATCGATCTAGTACTTTTGTTTTATTATTTTCGAATTTTATTTCGGTGTGTTTCCTCAAACTCCTGTGGGACTCCCTGAAATCGATGAAATTCATAAAACGGGTTTTGCAGATATTTCGAACCCTCTCTTAGATATTCGTTGATGCCTGTACGGTACCAACGGTGAAAAGAAAGGCGAATTTCTCGCCTCAATATAAAAAAAAAAAAAGTACATTAGTGAGTCATCATATACAAGGTGCGGCCTTTCCTGGGCACGTTGCAGCGGGGCGTCACGGGCAGCCTTCGTCTCGCTCTACGAGGCCCAACACTCTCGCTTGGTACTCCGAGAGCGTCGTCCAGACATAGCGCTATGCGCGGTAAAGCGTGTCGATGAACCTTGGACCGTCCACATTAGCCCCTTGTAGGCACCCACTGGCGTGCTGGACGACTCGTCTCTTGCTCGCCCTTCTCCTAATACGTACATAGACTTCAAAGAAAAATATTCATATAAAAAAAATGAGCGATACTCGACCTTAGACTCTCGGGTTATACTGCGTTTCCCCTCCCAGCTTAACCTGCCATCCTACATACATCGCATAACTATACTCGCCCCTCGATTTTTTGTATCAATGTGTGAGGCTGCATAAAGATATTGAATACACACTAAAATTTAATATAAAAAACCTCTTGGTGTGCGACCGGATTCGCGGGTTTTACCGCGTTGCCGTAGCAGCTGAAACCTGCCAAGCTGAGATCCAACAACACATCATTGATTATATATATCCTCATAAAAAATAATAGATCTATATACTATATATATACTCTATAGATATAATACACATATCTAGAGAGTGATATTATTTATTTATCAAACTGACGGGAAGGTCTCGTTAATAATTCATATAAAATCGAATATTGGGTCGTGTGATCTCAGATTGCGGGGATCGGTGGGCATAGGACACGTAATCCTAACCCCAGAGTTTCAGATCGGGATCGAACGTACTTTTATTTATTCGAAGTTTTATCGAGTTTTCCTGAATCTCCTGTGGGACTCCTGAAATCGAGAAATTATTCATCAAAAAATCGGAGTTTTATAGATATTTCGACTCAGACTGGCAGGTTACAAACGGGCACACGGTAACGCGATTTAACCCTTGAGTCTTAGAGCGTGGATCCGATACTTTTTTTTTATATATTTTTTTTTTATGTTTATATTACAAAACTTTATGAGCCGTTAATTGATTTATATAAATTCGAGGATTCGATCACTTGATCTCGATTGTCAGGTTGAGCGGGCCCAGGCAACGCGGTTATAACCCGAGAATCTCAGTCAAGGCTCTGCTACTTATTTTAATATGAATTTTTGGGGGGTTTATAACATGACTTTTAACACTGATTTTATTTAATTTTATATGCATGTTTATATCTATATAGATATATATATATATTTATATCGAGATATATATATATATTATATATATATATATATATATATTGATATATTTTTTTTTTTTTTTTTTTTTTTTTTTTTTTTTTTTTTTTTTTTTTTTTTTTTTACTTGCAATAAAAATACAGACAAATGTCTCACAACGTCCTTAGACGTAGCTATAGACCCGTTTGTCGTCACCCGGCAGCGCATAAGAGCGCTGTTAGGAGAGAGAGAGGTGTTTTAATATAATTCATATTAAATAAAAATATTACGTCGTATGAATCTCAGATTACCAGGTTGGATTGGGAATAGGACATACATCATAACCTCTAAAAGTTTCAAGATCGATTGATCTACAATCTTTTTTATTTATGATTTTTTTTTTGTTGTGTAATTAGGAGTACTCTCTCCTTTGTATTCTTTTTTCATAAAATATTAAATAATAATCGGATTGCAGATATTTCGGAATCCTTTTCGTTAGAGCTTCGTTGGTGCCGGTACGGTACCATTGGTAAAAAAGTAAAAATTTCTCCCTAATTAAAAAGTTTTTTTTTTGCATGTGTATATTGCCTTTAACACGGTATGTGGCCTCACATGGCCTTCGACCGTGCACGGCCTCCTTATCGGTCGTATAACACACTCAGTTGACGAAGCATAATGTTGCGAACACCTTATCCTGTATCATCATTTTTTTTTCTGAGTGCTCCATCAACATCCTTTGATGCGACATTCTTGTAATGAGTAAACTTGTTGTGTCATGACCCTTCGCACCATATGACACGGCTACTAATTAGGGATCTGGCTATGTACCTGCTAAAACTACAATGTCCGCCCGGTCCCTTCGTGAGCATAAACAGAACTCAGTGTAAGCTAAAATGTGGCAATGAACAACTGACCTGTATCATTTTTTTTTCTCTTTTGTCTCGTGCTGCCATCAACATCCTTTGATGCGGATTCTTGTAATGAGTACAACTTGCTGTGCATGACCCTCCTCGCACCATATTATTCACGGCAACTCATTGGTGATCTTGCTTATGTCTGTTAAGACTCCTATGTCCCTTCGTTAAAAGGTTGGAAGGTCCTATGTCCATTTAACATTCGCTTCGACGATCGACCAGGAACAAGTGAGTCAGTTCTTGTTCAGTTTACCACCCACCCCCTATCCCCCTCCAACCTCTTCCTTTTTCCTATCCTTCCTATACCTCTCACTCCATTCTGTTTTTTTTTTTTTTTTTTCATCTATACCCCCCCCCCCAACCTCCTATTAACCTTGTGATTTTCTGTTTTGTGGTTTTTCATATTGTGTTTTATCTAATTATTTAGATATTTATTTATAAATGTAGTATAACTTTACTTATATATTTATATATTATTTATATATTTATTAACTGATTTAAACTGTTTTTTGGTATCTTGGAAGTTACGTCGAAAATTTTCGGTTCAGAAAAAAATCTTTTTATTAGAGATTCTATTGTGGCCTGGACGGTGTGATTTTATCCCATTTATTATTATGATATTTTTTTTTTATTATGTTCACGTGTGCATTAAACATAAACATGGTAATGCGGCCTCCCACGGTCATTGGAACGTGATTTAGTAACCATAATTAATTAGATTACATCATAAGAGTTTCAAGTATTTAAAAAAATAAAATATATATTAGTAGATAGCATATTGTTTCCAATATATATATATATATATATTTATATAATAATACATAACAATATATATATATAATTATAATAATAATATATATTATTTTTTTTTTTTTTTTTTTTTTTTGATTTTTGTTGTTTTTTACTGTCCCTTTATTTTTTTTTATTATATTGGTCCTTTATTATTATTTAATAGATTTATATGTATGTTTATATTGTGTCCGTGTATGTGTTCACTGTATTGTTCAACGAGGACATGTAATTTTTGTTTTTTATCTATAATGATTTTTTATTATTATGAAGTTTTTGGGGGACTGGTTTGGGGGGATTTTTACATTCATATGTTTTTGTTGTTGTTGTTGTTGTGTTCCTTGGAACATTGTTGTGACCTCTTGGTTTTATTATTATTTATATACGTGAATTGGACGGAACATCATGTGTGTAGACTTATGTGAATACATAATTGTAACTCATTATCATTCACACCTAAATCACATATTTTCTTCTTTACAACCTAGGTTCAGTCGTGTGTATCAATTGTTTCAACCAAGACCATTACTCAACCAATTACCAATGGAATTTTTGAAAGGTATGTTGTATTGTTTTATATTATAATTATTAATTATTATTATTTATTATTATTCCTATCTATTTCTTACAATTATATCAATGTTCTTTACTATTATCATATTATATACATATATTATATTATTAATATAATACCTTGGCAATCAATCTTAGTGTACCAATGTCATGTGTTGTACATCGATGAAAATATAATGATTCACTAATTAGAAGTGATGGAAACTTACGGTTATTTTATATTACTTACGTAAGAAGAAAAATATACAGATTACTATAATGACATATTATTTTTTTTACTTATTTCTTACATCATTATATATTATATTTTTTTATAATCGTTTCTTTTCTGTGTTATAATATTTTTATATGGGAAGGTATACAAATAAAAAACAATAAGATTATTTTTCTTATATGTATCTCTATATATAATATGGTACTCTATATTAGTATATATTATATTATAATAATAGTATATATATATATAGTAATTATATATTTTTTTTTTATAGATATAACATAGCTTTAACGGTGTTCCTCTATAGCAGCCTTGAATCTTCTAACATGTTCAGGAATGATTATCAATTTCACCTCACTATATATTTATATTTTATTTAATTATTATTATTATTTTTTTTTTTTTTTTTTTTTTTGTTACAAGGTATATAAAGTTATACAAAATCCCTCTATTTGTGGTACTGTCCCTGAGTAACAACATATTCTTGAACAAGTTATATTTCTTATGGTTTAATGAAACCGTATTTATCATGTTGTCTTTCTCTCATATTTATTTTTTAATTTTATTTATATCTATGGTTTATAATTTCATTACGGATTAAATATTGGCATCGAATCTTGAATGAAGAATCGTTACGCGAGTTTATATCCGTAGCTGCAGATTTGTTTTCTGAACAAGAGGTGCTCCAGTCATAAAACACGTTACTCCAAGGCCGTTGTACTCCTAATTTGTCGTAGAACATAAAACATAGTATAGTATCGCGTTCGCTGTAAGAACACACTATGGAGTCGACAAAGCGCTGAACGTCATAGGATACGATTATGATGCTTTTTCTGGTTGCATAATCGTTCCTTATAACATAAAGCCTCCCACATATAGCGGTCTGGACTTGTAGCGTAGTCTTAAAAGTAGGGGAAACTCGATCCTTTATTTAGCAAAAATATAACACGTCCTGATGTTTGAACCTCAAGAGATTATGCAGTATTACCTCTTCTTTCCGTGCTTGATTTTCGTCACAGAAAGTATTATAGCCTTATTATGCAGCATTCGTTACAGTCTATAGCCAAACTCTAGACAAGCAACACTGTCCCTCGAATACTCAACTGATTCCAATAACTCACAAAGTGATTCTGTGTTCCGATACAGTCTCATCCTCTTTTTTTCATTTTTTTTTTTTTTTTTTTTTTACTGATTTCATTACGGGTAATACATAGATGTATCTCGTAATGTACCAGTCACCACTTCTCGCTCCTGTCTGAACTTCTCTTCCTCCTCGGTCACGTATATATATGACTATTATGTATTATATATATATATCATATATTAATATATCATATATATATATATATATGAATAGTATATATATATATATCTATATATATATTATATATAGTATATATATAATGTGTGTGTGTGTGTGTGTGTGTGTGTGTGTGTGTGTGTGTGTAGTATGTGTGTGTGTATAGTATGTGTCTGTGTGCGTGCGTGCGTGCATGCTTTTTTGTGTGTGTTTTTGTACATGTCAACGTTTGTATGTTTATCATATATATATCAATATATTATTTTTTTTTTTCTCTCTGTTATATTGTATTTTTATTTAGATATTTTTGATATTTTGTGCGTGTTGTGTGTTTGTATTAATATTTTGGAAAATTAGAAATTCATATATAATTATATTATTTATTAATAATATTATTATTATAAACAACGCATTATCACATTTCACATCTTATCACAACCTTACCTACCCTAACTACCTCACCTAACCCACCCTACCTCACCTCACCCTCCTTCCACTTTATTTCACCCCTCACATTGCACCTCACCTCACTCTACTTCACCTCATCCTCCGCTGGCTGACCTCACATAACGGACCAGAGGTCCGGATTCTCCTAACCCTCAGGTTCCATTTCCTAGTAAAAACACAAGCGAAATATAGGTGCTACCAGAAATTGGGGAGGAGGGTAAGCTCCCCTCCTAGAGGCTGGCTCTTGACTCTTGTCTTGTCTATAAGGCTCTTGTGGATCTTTTGGGGTTTGTTTGTTGTTGTGTTGGCTGTGATTTTTAGGGCCTATATTCTAACTGTCCTTTTTCGGAACGTTGTAATGTGACCCTATAGTACCCGTCATATTTATAACCTTGGTATTTTTTTTAGAAAGGTGTTAGATATCTTCCATATAATAGGATAGTTATATATAAAGAATAATAATCAGATATATATTTTATTCCCATCCGAATTTAATTTGTTTTCCCCTCCCCCACCACCCGCTCATTATTCTCTCTCTCCTCAGCAACCCAGGAAGGTACATATTTGGTGCGACGATGAATACAACAGGGAGATTGATATCCCATCAACAATTGTTTAGGATATGGTGTTGTGTGACAGCTGGAAGATAGCACATTCTCACGATGTACTACACACTACCGAGAGATGTATTTTCACGAAAACCAGCGCTACTACCAGAACTCTTCATCCACTTATGTCAGAATGGGTATGTATTTAGTATTAATTTGTACATGATATATGATTTATTAAATTATAGAAATGTGTCATGATGACTTTTATTATATAAATAATTAAACTTTATTTGGTATCTTACTTCCTGATATTCACATTACATTTCATGTTTGTTCTATTTTTATATAATAATATTATCTATCTTTTATTTATAGCTATATTATTAATATTCTCTCTTTCAGTTGAAAATCATAGTGAGAAAAACGATGGCGATTTTCGGCGATGTATCGAAGCAGAAATGTCAACTATTGAGGGACCAGAGAGACCCAGGACCCCTGGGGCACTAACCCGGATTTGGGATCTCCCAATATCCTAATCGCCCTGATTGCCTAATTCAAGGATAGTTCTTCATATCACACGCTTGTTCCGTATTTACAACTGGCAAAGACATATCTCCATTCTTTAATGATGCTTTTGAACTATTACATGACGTGAACTGTACCTTCCCAAATCTTCATTTCGATTTCGTCATCAGATTCTTGAAGGCTTTTTAAGGTATCTGTATCACTGTGAGGCCGAGTTCGCAACAATTTTTCTAAGATACTTGGTCGCCAAAATTTATCACTTCACTTTTATTATTTTCCGTGCAGTACATTCTGGCACCCTGAAATCCTGGTCGCTCCGATCATTGGGTTCCTCTCTTTCGTTTCAGTGTTCCATTAAAAACTGGTGTTGAATTCTTTCGTGGGGATTCGGACTTTCCGTCATTCCGTTGCGATCTTCTCGCTTTGCTGAATGAGCATACTCTATCTCGTCTCGGTGGGTAGCGTGGTTCCCCTCACTATATCGCTTTGAAACAGTTGACGGGGATGGTCCGGGGAATAAACGGAATTTGTTTACTTGTGCCTCGCCGGCAGGAGGTGGAAATTTCTTTCTCCTGTTTGTCGGTAAGATGACTGTTGTAGTAATCCATATGGCATCATTCATTTTGCGCTATTTGATGTGCCACAAATTCATTCCCTGATTTCTCGAGATGCCTCGAAATCCTTGAATACGGCTATCAGGCGTCAGGATATTGTGAGATCAAATCCGGGTTAAGCGCCCCATGGATTCTTGGGTCCTCTCCTGGGTTTTCCCCTCAAATCGTGATTTCCCTGCCTAGATACATCGCGATCGTTTTCTCACTATCAGTTGTTCACTGAAAAGATAATAATATATCTAATTATAATAACAAATAGATAATCATTTATATAAATATTGTACTATATGCATATATATTTATATAATCAATCATTAATAATATATACTATAACAAAATTAATTAGTAAATATATACTATTCTGACAGAAGTGGGTGAAGTTCTTGGTAGTAATTGCAGGTTTTCGTGAAATACATCTCTCAGTAGTTTGTAGGTAAATCGGTGAGAATGTGCGTAATCTTTTCATTCCTGAATAGGTCGAATATCTTAAACAATTGTTATGGATATGCAATCTCCCTGTTTTTCATCGTCCCCAAATGACTCTATACCTTTCCCGTGGTTGCTGAGAGAGAGAGAAAATGAGCAGGGTGGGGAGGGAAAATAAATTTAAATTTAGATGTGAATAAATATTATATATATGATTATTATTTTTACTATATAGCTACCTATTATATGAAGATATATAATATTTCTTTAAAAAAAAAACAAGGTATAAATATGACCTGGGTTACTATTAGGGTCCACATTCAAATTTTTCTCCTAAAAATTTGGATCACTTTTAGAGTAATATAGGCCCTAAAATTCCTGTTGGGTGCTGAGGAGGAGAGAATATGAGGGGGGATGGGGAGACAATTTACATTTCAATGTGTATATATATAATTATTTTTTTCACATCTAACTACTTATTATATGAATATATATAATATTTCATTTATAAAAAAAACCATAAAAATACCAGGGTATAAATATGACGGGTACTATAGGGTCGCATTACAAGTTTCGAAATATGGACCCTTAGACTATAGGCCGTAAAATATCGCAGCAACACAACAACAAACAAACAAACAAAACAAAAAAGACCCAAGAACCCCAGACAAGACAAGACAAGAGCCAAGAGCCAGCCTCAAGAGGGGAGCTACCCTGCTCCCCATTTCTGGTAACACCCATATTTGTGTGCTTGTGTTTTACTAGGAAATGGAACGTGAGGGGTAGGAGAATCAGGACCCTGGTCCTGATTCTCCAGCGGAGATCAGATGATGTAGAGTGAGGTGTGGTGAAATAGAGTGAAGTAGGGTGGGGTGAGGTGAGGTGAGGTAAGGTGTGGTAAGATGAAATGAAATGTTGTGTGTTTATAATAATAATAACAATAATAATAATAATAACAATAATATAATTATTATATGAATACTAATCTAAAATATTAATTAGAAATTATAACTAAACATCCATAAATTATCTAATAAAAAATTACAAACTTACAGAAAGGAAAAAAAAAAAAAGAAAAAAAAGGAAAAAAAATTATATATAGTGTTATATATATTATCAATTTATATATATATATATATATATATATATATATATATATATATATATATAATAAACATACAAACGTAGACATGTACAAACACACGCACAAAAAAGCATGCACGTACGCACGCTCGCACACACACATGATATATATATATATATATATATATATATATATATATATATATATATATATA
The DNA here is from genome assembly GCF_015228065.2 of Penaeus monodon. NCBI lineage: Eukaryota > Metazoa > Arthropoda > Malacostraca > Decapoda > Penaeidae > Penaeus > Penaeus monodon. The sequence continues at coordinate 589,900 of NC_051429.1, read as the reverse complement.
ATAATATATATATATACAATATATATATGGTCGGGGAGGAAGAGAAGTTGTCACTGACATGCACTTACACTTGCGCTCATCATAGAAGTATGTCTTTTCAGTAATAGAGACGTTGTGTCTCAACATAACGAAATAGTTGTGTGCTAATGGATTATACCGTAATCAAATCAGATCACACACACACACCAAGATACAGCAGTTTGGAATTTACTTTTATGAGTATTATATACGTATTAATTCAGACAGTGTTTTGGTCTAGAGTTTTGGCTATTAGACTGAAGGAAAACTGCATAATAAAGGAATATAATTACAGTATTACTGACAAACTCAAACAGTTGGAAAGAGAAACCTAAAGCATAATAATCTTCATTCAACAACACAGGACAAAGGGTTGATTAACAGCAATTATATTTTTAGCTAATATAAAGGATATCGAGTTTCGCCTACATTCAAGATTACGTTACAAGTCCAGACCGCTGGATGCGGAGGCTGTGTATAGTGACGATTATGCAACCAGAAAAAGCATCATAATTGTATCCTATGACGTTCAGCGTTTTTTTGATTCCATAGTATGTTCTTACGGAGAAATCGATAACTATACTATGTTATATGCTCTAAACGACAATTAGGAGTACAACGTCCTTAGAGTAACGTGTGTGTAACGCTGTAGGCACCTCTATCAGAAAAACGATTCTGCAGCTACGGAGATAAACTGCGTAACGATTCTTCATTGAAGATAATGTCCGTATTAATCCGTAATGGAATTATCAACACTTAGATATAAATGAAACTGATAAATAAGATAAATGATAAATAAGGTTTCCATTAAACCCATAAAAATGTAGGTTTCCTCAAGAATGTTGTTTACTCAGATATTTACCATAGATAGAGGTTGATTTTTGTGAAAGTTTATCATTCCTTGTGACAAAAAAAAATGTGTTGTATTGTGCTGGTGGACACGAAAAACAGTGAGGTGAAATTGATAATCATTCTTGAACGTGTCAGAAGATTCAATGGGTGCTTTAGAGGAACTGATAATGATACTGTGATATATATATATATAATATATAAAAAAAATGTATTGTTTGTTTTCAAAGACCTTCAAATAGTAAAATAATGAAAATAATCTCTTCAATAAATACAAAAAAAGAACTATTAATAATAATTTTAAAAAATAAATATAAAATAAATGTGACTGTTATTTTTATAGTAACCTGTACTTTTTACTGTAAACAATATACCGAGTTCGATCATTTCTAATTGGTGATTTCGAGTAACAACAGTTTATTGTTCATAGATGCACATACACATGCAATTCGATTTGAAGATCGATATCAAAGTTACTATATTATTAATATCAATCTATAATAATAATAACTAAAGATAACACACAACATACCTTCATAATTCCATTGTGTATATTGACCCGTCCTTTGGCTGTAGCATGTAATACATACGAACCGCACCTGGGTTGTAAAAAGAAACAAATAATGCCATTTAGGTGTATAGATAATGAATCCATTTATGTATCCACACTTTATACACATAGCTTTATTCAGTCCATTCATGTAATAGAAATAATACTCAGGTCCACAACAATGCAAGGAATTGAAAAACATATATAAACAAAATTTTATGCACACTCCATTAATCCATTCTAAAATGATAATAAAAAAAATAAATAAAAACAAAATTACATGTCTCTCGTGCCACTATACACGCAGAAACATATAAAGCGACATATCAATAAAGATATATATATTCTAATAAAGGGCAATATAATAGCAGATAAAGGCAAAGTACAAAAAAAAAAAAAAAATTTGACCAATATCCTATCCCTAATACTGATACATACTTGAAATTCGTATGGTGTTATCTTAATTAATTACGGTTAGTAAATCACTGTTGCCAATGACCCGTGGGAAGCCGCATTACCCTGTTTAGTGTAATGCACACGTGACCTAATAAAAGAGAAATGAAATAATAATAATAATAATAATAATAATAAATTACACCGTACTGGCACCAACGGGATCTCTAAGAAAATATTCCGAATATTTACAAACCCTACTTATTTATTAATTTTTTTTTTTTATTTAACAATTAACATAGGATAAAAAACTGTGGCGTCAAAAAATCACTGTTACAACCGCCGAAGCAAATTCACATAAACTTCAGATCGATCGGTCCCTGAAACTCTCGGGTTTATGAGTGGCACCTGTTACCAAGACAGCTAGATATGCTGGTGAAAGAAAAGAGGAGAGAGAGAGAGAGAGAGAATATATATATATAATCTATATATATAATATATATATATATATATATATATATATATTATATATAAAAATTTTTAAAATATATATATGTAATGTATACATACATATTATAATATTATATATATATATATAATGATTATATATCTAAATATATATATTATATAGTATATAATAATATATATATGATATATATAAAGTAATTCAGATCGATCGATCTGAAAGCTATCCGGAATATATTGCGTTCCTTATGCCTATCTCTTGCCTGAGAATCTGAGATTCAATATATTTATATTTGTTTATTTTCATTTATTTAATATAGGTCCTCGTAATGAAAGAAAAAACTACAGACAACTGTCTCACCACGTTCTTTGGAGCATAGCTAGACCCGCTGTCGGTCACCTGTACTACACAGGCCCCCGCTGTTAAAAGATATAAAGGCGAGGGCGGGTTTAAAAATAAATTCATTAAAATCAATTATCGCGTCGTTCCGTATCCTCAAATTGTTCAGGTAAGGTGGGTATACGACACACGAGTTATAACTCGTTGAGTTTCAGAAAAATATAACACATCTATATTAAATTTCGATATTTCTCTTTAACTGTTAATTTTGCTATTTTTTTTCTGTCTGTCACCATAAAATTCCGAGGTAACTTCGAGAAACAAAAAACTTTTTAAATTAGTAAATAAATATATAAATAAGTATGTAAATTTTCTAAATAAATTTAAAAATGAATATATAGTAACTTAGATAAATACACACATATGTACACACATAAAACAGATAATCACATGGTTAATATAATGTGGGGGGTGGGTATATAAATAGAAAAAAAAATCAGAATGTAGTGAGCAGGTATAGGAAGGAATAAGGGGAAGAGTTAGGGGGGCAACAGGGGGGTAAATTGGGAGCAAGACGACTCACTTATTCACTGGTCGATCGTCGAAAGCGAATGTGTAAATGGTCCATTTACTTCCCAACCAGTATACCGAGGGGACATAGGAGTTTTAGCAGACATAAGGCAAGTATCACTAATTGGTAGCCGTGATAATATGGTGACGAGGGGTCCATGCCAAACAGTTTACTCATTATCAAGAGATGTCGCATCAAAGGAGGTTGATGGAGCACGTCAGTAAAGAAAAAAAAATGATGATACTGAACAGGTGTTCATTGCCACATTATGGCTTCGTCAAATGAGTGTGTTTATGCTGACCTTCAGGAGGCCCTGTGCACAGTCGAATGATCCAAATGAGGCATAGCATTGCAGGTGATAAATGCATGTACACAATGACAGAATTTTTTTGTGTTTTATTAATGTGAGGACATTTAGACTTTTTTTCATCAATGATACGCTACGGCACGCAACGGAACTCTAAGAAATAAAGATTCCGAAATATCTGCAAAACCAAAACACCCGATTTATATTAACATACTTATTGATTATAACCGAAATACCATAGGAGGTAAATACAACCAACAAAACATAACATACAAAAGTATTTAATCCTTCGTATCTTTATGAAATTTTGGGTTATGACTGTGTGTCCTATGCCCACCTAACCTGGATTATCTGAGATCTTTTTATATAAATTTATTTTTAACAACCGCTCTCCTCTCTAACAGCGCCCTTATGCGTTGCAGGGTGACCTGTGAGACTGTATTTTTCTTTTATTGCAGAGTTCCAAAAAATATACATCCGTAAAAATTATACAAATCAGTGATTGAAATTCAATGTTATCAACCAAAAAAAATCAATATAAAAAAAGTATCGATCCAATCGCTCTGAGACTCTCGGGTTTATCGCGTTTGTCCTTTGCCCGCTTAACCAGCAGTCTGGAGATCCGACGACCCATACGACCCCATGCTTGATTACATAGGTTATTTTTTATTTTCTATCGATGCTGCATACGATCCCAGATTGCGAGATGTGGGTGGTCATATGACACGCAATCCTCACACCGAGAGTTTTTCGGATCTATCGATCCAATACTTTTTTTATGCGGAATTTTTAATTCGAGTTTTCCTCGAACTCCTGTGGGATTCCTAAAATCGACAAAATATTCATCAATAATTCGGGTTTTGCAGATATTTCGAATCCCTCTCTTACGAAAATTCGCGTGTGGTGCCGGTACGGTGCCACAGGTTAAAAGAAAAGTGCGAAATTTCTCCCTCACTAATTTTTTTTTGTTTCACTTGTACAATTCACGTGACTGCGATAATACCGGCCCCCATGGGTCGTTTGGAGCGTGCACGGGCATCCTTTGTCTTGGCTTTACACCCCTACGGTCTTGCTTGCTACGTCCAGGAAACGTCCGTACAGACTAGCTACCTATAAGATTTGAGAATTCTGCGAGTCGATGGACGCTCATTGACCGTCGATTGAGCCCGTCCATAGGCACCCACTTGGCGTGTTAGAACGACTCTGTTGCTTCCCTCCGACACAATAAGAATATAAAGAAAATTTCATATATAAAAAGTAGCGGATCCATCGACATTTGAGACTTGAGTGCTGTGCACACTCAACCAACCTTGGCAATCCGAGATCGGGGGGGGGAGAGATCGACTACCTTCGATATTCTACAAATTAATGAACGGCGCATAGTTTTTGAAATATACATATAAAAAAATCATGTAACAAAAGTATCGGATCCATCGCTCTGAGCGTTGCCTGTGCCCGCTTTACCTGCCAGTCTGAGATCCAACGACCCAATACTTCATTTTATATATAAATACTTTTTTATAGTTATCGATTGATATACGGGTCTCTTTAATAAATTCATATAAAATCGAATATTGGGTCGTGTGATCTCAGATTGCGGGGATCGGTGGGCATAGGACACGTAATCCTAACCCGCGAGTTTCGAATATATCCATCCAATACTTTTTTCTTATTCGAATTTTTATACGAGTTTTCCTTGAACTTCCGTGGGATTCCTTAAATCGATGAAAAATTCATTAAAAAATCGGGTTTTGAAGCTATTCGACCAGAGACTCTCGGATTATAATTGCGTTGCCTGTGCCGGCTTTACCTGCCAGTCTGAGATCCAACGACCCAATACTTGATTATATATATATATATATATATATATATATATATATATATATATATTAATATTAGTATATATATATATTATATTTATATATTTACCTGGCTGACATACGGGTCCCTTATTAACAATTCATATTAAAAATCGAATATTGGGTCGTGTGATCTCAGATTGCGAGGATGGCTGGGTATAGGACACGTAATCCCTAATCCGCGAGTTTCGGATCAATCGATCCAATACTTTCTTCTTATGCGAATTTTTATTCGAGTTTTCCTTGAACTCCTGTGGGATTCCTTAAATCGATGAAATATTCATAAAAAATGGGTTTTGCAGATATTCGGAATCCCTCTCTTAGAGATTTCGTTGGTGCCTGTACGGTGCCATGGTGAAATGAAAAGGCGAAATTTCTCCCTCACAAAAAAGTTTTTTGTGTCACGTGTACATTGCACGTGACGCGGTAATGCGGCCTCCCACGGGTCATTGGAGCGTGCACGGGCATCCTTCGTCTCGCTCTACACCCCACCGACGGTCTTGCTTGTTACGTCCAGAACCGTCGTAAGACAGTGCTCTGCGCGTCTAAAGTGAGTTCATGGACGTCCAACGGCCTGCGAAAGGCTCCCCTTGGCGTGTTAGGCGCCTTCATATGACACATTAACCCATTGCCGACGGGTGGCATGTACGTACATGCCATGGCATGGCGGGACCATCTGCCGGGGGCACGTACGCACATGCCATAGAGTATGCATGGACATAACATGAGTTTTTTTTTTTTTTTGTTACAATCCAACGGCAAAAGAATATTTTTTTGCAGTGAAAGTGTGATTAAGTCGGTTCTAACAAGTTTTCTCATTTTTACCATGCAACAAACAAAAAAAAAGCAACAAACCGACAATTTCACTCCATGATGCCACACACTGCTTGCTTCTTGTTATTCGACTATAGACCGAATAATGATCAAACTATGAGTCTATATACAGCAAAAATGCCTTCAGTCCTCGACTTTAATAAGGAGTTGGCAAGTAGAGACTGTAAAAATAATGAAAATTGAAATACAACATATCTTCGTATTATTACGAAGAAACGGCATGGGATTGCTTGGTATTGTGGCATGAGTGGTCCGCGTGCATGCTCGGGGCGACGATATAAGCCCCCGGCAGCGAGGCCCAGGCCACTATGAATGCTACCCGTCAATTATGGGTTAATGCGGCCTTTCGCGGGTCGTTGGAACGCGCACGGGCATCCTTCGTCTCGCTTTATCCTGCGTCGCGCCAAGCGTGTTTTTTGCTGCGAGAGGGCGTACGTCGACAGCGTTTTCTATGCTTGTAAAGCGTGTAGATGGACGCTCACTGACCGCCCTATGAGCCACATAGGCACCCACAGGCGTGTTAGACGACTCTATTGCTCGCCCTCCGACGCATAGAATATAAAGAAAAATTAGAGCATCGGACTCAAGACTGG
>NC_051429.1:558776-570521 GCF_015228065.2 Penaeus monodon | reverse complement strand
TCGTCACCAATGATCTACCTTTCCCGTGGGTTGCTGAGGAGAGAGGAATATGAGCGGGTAGGGAAAATATTAAATTCGATGTGAATATATATTATATATATGATTATTATTTTTACTATATAGCTACCTATTATATGAAGATATATAATATTTCTTAAAAAAAAAAGGTATAAATATGACGGGTACTATAGGGTCACATTACAAGTTAAAAAAAATGGACACTTAGAATATAGGCCCTAAAATTCCTGTGGGTTGCTGAGGAGAGAGAGAATAATGAGGGGGGGGGGAACAAATTTAAATTCAAATGTGTATATATATAATTATTTTTTTCACATCTAACTACTTATTAAAGAAATATAAGTATTCATTTATAAAAAATTATAAAAATACCATGGTATAAATATGACGGGTACTATAGGGTCACATTACAAGTTTCGAAATATGGACACTTAGAATATAGGCCGTAAAATATCGCAGCAACACAACAACAAACAAACAAAACAAAAAAAGACCCAAGAACCCCAGCCTCAAGAGGGGAGCTACCCTCCTCCCCATTTCTGGTAACACCCATATTTGTGTGCTTGTGTTTTACTACGAAATGGAACCTGAGGGGTAGGAGAATCAGGACCCTGGTCCTGATTCTCCAGCGGAGATCACATGATGTAGAGTGAGGTGTGGTGAAATAAAGTGAAGTAGGGTGGGGTGAGGTGAGGTGAGGTAAGGTGTGGTAAGATGAAATGAAATGTTGTGTGTTTATAATAATAAAATAATAATAACAATAATATAATTATTATATGAATACTAATCTAAAAATATTAATTAAAAATTATAACTAAATATCATAAATATCTAATAAAATTACAAACTTACAGAAAGGAAAAAAAAGAAAAGAAAAAAAGAAAAAAAAAGAAAAAAAAAAAAAAAAAAAAAAAAAAAAAAAAAAAAAAAAAAAAAAAAAAAAAAAAAAAAAAAAAAAAAAAAGAAAAGAAAGGAAGAAAAAAAAAAAATAAAAAAAAAAAAAAATAAAAAAAAAATTTATATAAATAAATTTATTAAACCCCCATAAAAAATTATTTTCTAAAATATTTTTATAAACTTTTCCCAAAGTAAAATTTTTTTGTAAAACACACCACAAAAAAAAATGGGTAGGGGGGGGGACACAAAGAAATTATAAAATTATAATCATCTTAATTCGAAATTAAATTTTTAAAATATAATATATTATATATATTAAAAAAAAAGATTTTTATTTTTAAAGACCTCAAAAATTTAAAATAATGAAAATAAATTTTTCAATAAAACAAAAAAAGAACAAAAAAATTTAATTTTAAAAAAATAAAATAAAAAAAGGACGGGAAATTAAAAAACCTTATTTTTTTTTAAAAAAAATACCGATTTTCGTCTTTTAATTAGTTACAATTCAAAACTAAATAAATAAAAATGAAAACGATTTAAAACGAATCAAAGTACTATATTATTTTTTTAAATAAAAATGTTCTAAAAAAAAACCAAACCAAAAACCTTAAATTTTTAAATTTCCTTTTGGATAAAACCCGTCTTGGTGGGGGAAAATGAAAACACTGAAAACCCCGGGGGTAAAGCAAATTTTGCCCCATTTAATTTTAAAAATGCCTTTTTAATCCAAGATATAACACTGTTTTTTATAATGTAATAGAAAAAAATCAGCCCCAAAAAATGGCAAAAAAAAAAAAAAATATCAAGATTTTGCCAAAAAACCATAATATTTTTTAAATTAAAAAAAAAAAAATTGTTTTTTGGCCTTCCCCAAAAAAAAAATTTTTTTTAAATTTAAAAACTTTATAAAGAAATATAAAAAAATAAAAAAAAATTATTTTTTTAAAGAATTAAATAGAAATAAGAAAGTAAAAAAAAAAAAAAAAAATTTAAATATTTTATCTATAATACTGTACTATTTAAAAATTCGATGGGTATCTAATTATTGGGTTTGAAATTTTTTAAAAGTCCAATACCCGGGGGAAAAGGGGGGTTTACCGTTTAATTAAACCCATATAATAAAAAAATTAAAAAAAAAATAATAATAAAATTAAATAATAAATTTCAAGTACAGGCACCGGGTTTAAAAAAAAATTTTCCATATTTAAAGAACCCCAATTATTATATATTTTTTTTTTATTTAAAAAAATAATAGAAAAAAAATGGGGGGGAAAAAAAATACGTTAAAAAACCCAAATAAAAATTAAAAAAAAATTAAAAAACATTCTGCTCTCTTTTAAAACCTAAAAAAAAGAAAAAAAGAAAAAAAAAAGAAAAAAAAAAAAAAAAAAAAAAAAATATATATAAAATTATTAAATAATAATATTAAAAAAAAAAAAAGGGTATCAATCATTTTTCGATCTTTGAAACTAGGGGAATTAATTGCGTTCCTTATGCCCACTTTCCGAAATCAAGATTAAAAAAATTAATTTTTATTTTATTTATTATTATATTTAATAAAAAAAAAACTACAAAAACAATTTTTTTCCCAAAATTTTGGAATAGAAAAGCCCCCCTTTTGGTTTTAAAACCCTGTAATACACAAGGGCGTTAAAAGAGATTAAAGGAGGGGGCGTGTTTAAAAAAAATCTTAAATCAATTATCGGCGTTCGATCTAAAATTTTGGGTCAGGAAAGGGGGGTATACGACCCCGAGTATAATCGTTAGTTTCAGAAAAATATAACAAATATTTTATTTTTAGATATTTTTTTTTTAGCTTTTAAATTTTTTGCTATTTTTTTCTGTCACTTTCCCAAAAACGGGGGAACTCGAGAAAAAAAAAAAAATTTTTTAAAAGAAAATAAAATATAAATAAGTATATAATTTCTAAAAAATTTTTAAAAGAATATATAAGTATTTTAGAAAAATACACAATTTTAAAAACACATAAAAGAAAATCACAGGGTTTTAATATAAGGTGGGGGGGGGGTATATAAATAAAAAAAAAACAAAGGGAGTGAGAGGTATAGAAGGAAAAAGGGAAGAGTGGGGGGCAAGGGGGGAATTTGAGAAAAGGGAGATATTTATTCATGGTCGATCGTCCAAGCGAAATGTTAAATTCATTGGATTTTTTCCCAAACCATGTAACCGAGGGACAAGGATTTTTTAGCAGACAAAAGCAAGATCACAAATGGTAGCGTGAGTAATATGGTGCGAGGGGGGGGTTTGCACAACAATTTTCCCCCTCATTACGGATGTCGCATAAAAGGGATGTTGATGGAGACTCAGTAAAGAAAAAAAAAAAATGACTCAGGAACAGGTGTTCTTCCACATTATGCTCGTAAAAGGGTTTTTTATTTTACGCAGGGCCCCTGTGCACGGAAACCAAAAAGGGGAATTCCTGTTAAATCAATACCATGGAAATTTTTTTTTGGGGAAATTGATTTTTAAATGGCCCAAAAAAAAGGGGGGAAAAAAGATTAAACCAAACCCAAGTATAAAAAGAAAAAAAAAAAGGGAAAAAAAAAAAATAAAAAAAAGAAAAAAGGGGGAAAAAAGGGGGGGAAAAAAATTTAAAAAAAAAGAAAAAAAAAAAAAAAATTAAAAAAATTTAAAGGTTAAAAGGGGGGGGGGTTTGGTTTTTTTAAAAAAAATTTAAAAAAATTAAAAAAAACAAAAATTTTTTTAAAAAAAAAAAAAAAATTTAAAAAGTTTATGGGGGAAAAAAATTAAAAAAATTTTTAAAAAAGTTTATTAAAAAAAAAAAAAAAATTTATATAAAAGTTTTTATTTTATCCCAAAGGGGTCCCGGTTTTAAATGTGGGGGGAAAAAACCCCTTTGGGTCGGGGAAAAAAAGCGAAAAGTTTTTTAAAAAGGGGGGTTTTTTTAAAAAAAATCGGGTTTGATATTGTTTTTAAAAAAAAAGGGGAAAAATGGGGAAGGGGTGAAGGGAAAAAAAAAAAACTAAAAGGGGGGCGTTAAGGGGACCTTTTTTGGGGGGGTTTTTTTCCGGGGTTTTTTTTTGCCCCCCCCTTTTTAAAAGGAAAATAAATAAATGGGGGAAAAAAAAGGGGCAAAATTTTAAAACCCCCCCTTTTTGTTTGGGTTTTAAATAAAATAAAAAAATTAAAAATTTTAAAAAATTTTTATTTTTTTTAAAATGTTTTAAAAAAATTTAAAAAAAAATTTCTTTTAAAATTTTTTTTAAAACCCTTTTTTTTGTTTTTAAAAATTTAGGGGGGGTTTGGGGGTTGCGGGGCCAACGCAAAAACCAAAGGAAAAAAATTTTTTTTAAAATATTTTATATTTTGGAGGGGGGGTTTTTTAAAAAAAAAAATTGGGGTTAAAGGGTTTTGGGGTTGGGGGGGTTTTCCCCCCCCAAAAAAAAAAAAAAAAAGAAAAAGGGAAAAAAGGGGTGGGATTTTAAAAAAAAAAAAAAAAGGGGGGAAAATTTTTTTAAAGGAAACCCAAAACCCTTGGGCCCCAAAACCCAAAAAAAAACCCAAACCCCCCCAAAAAAAAAAAATTTTTAAATATGAAAAAAATTTTTTTTTAATAAAAAAAAAAAAAAAAAATTTTTATCTTAAAAGGGGGGGGTTGGGGGTTTTTTTTTTAAATTTGATTGAATTAAATTTTTTAAAAAAAAAATTTTCAATTTAAACCCAAAACAAAATTTTAAAAAATTTTTAAAAATTTTTAATTTTTAAAATTTTGGAAAAAGGGGTTTTAATAAAAAAATTTTTTTAAAAAGTTTTGGGGGAGTTTTTAAAAAAGGGGAAAAAAAAATAAAATTTCCCCGGGGTTAAAAAACCTTTTACTTTTTTTTTTTAAATTTCCCATTTTTTAATTTATTTTTTTTTTAAAAATTTTTCCTTTTTGATTTTTTAAAAGAAAATTTTGGGTTTGGGGTTTGGGGTTTATTTTTTTATGGGCTTTTTTTGAAAAAAAAAATTTTTTAAAAAAAAAAAAAAAAAAGGGAAACCCCAAAAAAAAAACCACGACCCCAAAAAACCCCCCCCCCCCCCCCCCCCCCCCCCCCTTGGGGTTTTTAAAAAAATTTTTTTGGGGTTGTTTTTCCCCCCCCCCCCAAAATTTTTTTTTTGGGGGGGGTTTTTTTTTTTTTAAAATAAAAAAAAAATAATTAAAAATAATATATATTAAAATTTTATAATATTATATATATATATAATATATATTATATATTTTTTTATTTTTTTTAAAAAATTAATTTTTTAAAAAATATATTTATTAAAATTTTTTTAATAAGTTTTTAAATTTTAAAAAAATTTTTTAAAAAAATTTTTTAAAAAATTTTTAAATTTTTAATTTTTATAAAAAAAAATTTATTTAAAAAAATATTAAAAAAAGATTTTTAATAAAAATAATAATTTCCTTTTTATTTAATTTTTTAAAAAAAATTTTTTTGATTATAAAATTTTTAAAGTTTTAAAAAATATTTAAAAAAAAAAATTTTTTTAAAAAATTTTTAATATTAAATTTTTTAAAATTTTTTTTTACAAAAAAATTAAAATAAAAAAATTTTTTTAAAAAAAATTTTTTTTTATTTTATAAAATTTTAAATTTTTTTTTTTTTTTTATTTTTTAATTTTTTATTAAAAAAATTTTTTTTTTAAAATTTACTTAAAATAAATTTTTTTTTATTAATTTAAAATTTAAAAATTTTTAAAAATTTTTAAAAATTTTTAAAAATTTAAAAAATTATATGGGGGGGAAAAAATTTTTTTAAAAAAAAAAAATAAAAAAAATGGGATAAAAAATTTTAAAAAAAATTTTTTTTTTTTTAAAAAAAAAAAACCCCTTTTTAAAAATTTTAAAAAATTTAAAATTTTTAAAAAAAATTAAAAATTAATTGGGGGGTTTTTTTTTTTTTTTTAAAAAAAAAAAAAAATAAAAAAATAAAAAATTTTTTAAAAAAAAATTTTTTAAAAAAAAGGGGGGGGGGGGAAAAAAAACCAAAATTTTTAAATTTTAAAAAAAAATGTTTCCCCCCCTTTTTTTTTTTAAAAAAAAAACCCCCCAAAAAAAAATTTTTAAAAATTTTTAAAAACTTACCCTTTTTAAAAACTTGAAAATCCTTTTTTTTTTTTTTTATTTTTTTATTTTTTTATTTTTTAATTTTTAAATTTAAAAAAATTTTTTTTGGGGGGAAAAAAAGGGGGAAAAAAAATAAATAAAATATTTAAAAAAAAAAAAAAAATTTTAAAAAAATTTAATTAAATTAAATTTTAAAAAAAAATTTTTTTTTTTAAAAAAAAAAAATTTTTTTTTAAAAAATATATTTTAAAAAAATTATAAAAATTTAAATTTTTATTTAAAAAAATTTTTTTTTTATTTTTTTAAAAATAAATTATAAATTTTTTTAAAAAAAAAAAAATTTTAATAAGGGGGGGGAAAACAAAAAAGGGGGAAAAAATTTTGAAATTTTTGTTTTTTTTTAAAAATTCCCTGTAAAAAAAAAAAAAAAAAAAAATTTTTTTAATTTTTTTAAAAAAATATAAATTTTAAAAAAGGGGTTTGGGTTTTGGGGGGGTTTTTTTTTTTAAAAAAAAAAAATTTTTTTTTTTTTTTTTTCCCCCCCCCCCCCAAATTAAAAAAAACCCCCCCTTTTTTTTTAAAATTTAAAAATTTTTTTTTTTTAAAAAAAAAAATAAAAAAAACCCCAACTTGCCAACCCCCTTTTTTTTTTTTTAAAAAAATTAATTAGGGGGGAAAAAATAAAATTTTTTAAAAAAAACAAAAAAAAAAAAAAAAAAAAAGGGGGGTTAAAAAAATTTAAAAAAAAAAAAAAAAAAAAAAAAAAAAAATTTTTTTAAAAAAAAAAAGAAAAAATTTTTTTTTTTGAAAAAATTTAAAAAAAATATTTTTTTTTAAAAAAAATAAATTTTTTTTTAAAAGGGGGGGGGTTTAAAAATTTTTAAATTTAAAAATTTTTTATGGGAAAAAGTTTTAAAAAAAAAAATTTTTTAAAAATTATTTTTTTAAAATAATATAAGAAAACTATAAAAAAAAATTAAAAAATTTTAATTTAAATTATAAAATTGTTTAATTAAAATTTAAAAAAAATTTTTAATTATTAAAAATATTTTAAATATAAATTTTTTTATTATATTATAATTTGGTTTTCAAATTTTTGGGGAAAAAACATTTTTTTAAAAATAAAACAAAAAAAAAAAAAAAAAATTTTTTTTTTTAAATTTAAAAATTTAAAAAAAAATTTTAAATTTTTTTAAATTTTAATTTTTAAAAAAAATAAAGGGGGGGGGAAAAAGAGAAAAAAGGAAAAAAAAATTTTTATCCCAAAAAATTTGTTTTTATTAAAATTAAAATTTTTAAAAAAAAAAAAAATATAATTTTTTAAAAAAAATTTTTTAAATAAATATAAAAAATTTTTTATTTTTTAGGGTTTGTTTTGGTTTTAAATTTAAAAAAAAAATTTAAAAATTTTAAAAAATTAATAAAATAATTTTTTTTAAAAAAATTTTAAAAAACCATAAAAACCCTTTAAATTTTAAAAATTAAATATTTTATTAATTTTTATAATTTTTATTTTTAAAAATTTTTAAAATAAATTATTAAAAATTTTAAAATATTTTAAAAAAAAATTTTAATTTTTTTGTTAAAGATAATAAAAAATTTTTTTAAAAAAAACAATTAAAATTTTTTATATTTAAAAAAAAAAAAAAAAAAAAAAATTTTAAAAAAATTTTAAAATATAATTATTAAAAAATTTTTTTTAAAAAAATTTTTTTTTTTTTTTTTTTTAATATAATAAATTTTTTTTTTTTAAAAATTTTAAAAAAAAATTTTTAAAAATTTTTTTCCCCTTTTTGAAAAAAATTAAAAAAATTTTTTTTTAAAAAAATTTTTTTTTTAAAAAAATTTTTTTTTTAAAAAATTTTTTTTTTTTTTTTAAAAAAAAAAAATTTTATAAATTAAAAAAAAATTTTTTTAAAATTTTTAAAATTTAAATTTAATTTTTTTTTTAAGGATATTTTTTTTAAAAATTTTTAAAAAAACCCCCTTTTTTTAAATTTTAATATTTAAAAAAAATTTAATTTTTTTGGGGGGTTTGGTGGGAAAGAATTTCAATAAAATAAATATTATATATACTATATAGTATATATTATTTTATACATATAGTATATATATAATATATATATTATATGTGTGTTTGATGTGTGTGTGTGTATTCATACAATATGTATAACTATCATATATATAGTTATATATATAAAATATATATAAATATAATAAATATATATATATATAATATATATATATATATATATATATATATATATATATATAAAGTCATATAACAATATTGATGTGTTGTGTATATATTATTTATGTATTTGATAATATATATATATATATATTGATAATGTATGCTATATGTATATAGCATAAATAATATGCATATATAATATAAACTATGTATATGTATACATATAATTATGTTCATCTCAATTACATGTGTTGCGTATTTGATGCATTGTATATAAACAACGTAAAGCCTAATGTTGCTTATCGCATATCTACTATATTTCTGCACACTCTCATGTCCCAGGTAAATTATTCGCAGCTCAGTGGCGGCACTTGCTTTTCCTTGGGCGTCAACGCAGAGAGTCTCCGCTCAAGGGAACTCTACTCGACTGAACGAGAACCGGAGGCAGAGGGAGAACCTCCTACTCCTCTCTCGGGTCCTGGAGATGAGGGAAGGCTCGCCCAGGTGTCTGCAAAGTGGTCGGTATATTTCCTTGGGTTTCGATGGGATTATTGAAATAATTATGGGATTATTGATGCATGGAATTCATATGAAAAAAAATATATACGAAATATAACTTGCTGGCATATTTGTCTGATTTATATACAATCAGCTTTTGATATCTATTTATTTTCTATTGCTAATATTGTTTCCCTGTGGCTCAGGTATACCTTTCCCCTCACCCAATGTATTTGGAAGCTGCTCATCCACTGAACTACTGTTGATATGTTGATAAGATTTTAAGGACCTCTCATTCCTTTTGGTCTTGCTAATAAAGAAAATCATATATGTATATATATATTTTTTCTAATATAGTAAAGTTATATCTAAAATGCACGCAATTTTCCATGTCCGTCTTAACATATTACCTCCCTAACCAACTGGGTAGGCGTTCCCTTGCAATAAGATCAGCGGAGGCGATAAGGGACGGCGTCCTGCCCTCCTACCTGATGGGTAATAAGGAAATTCGGAATATAGAGATATTCTTATTACGTATGAATTATTATTAGCAAACATTATGAGGTCCATTGTTTCCTCTTCAAATTCGAATGAGCATAATTAATACCATCCTTTGTGTGTTTTTACTGCAGTTACAATTATAATTATCACCATCATTACCATTATCATTTATGTTGAAGTTATAGTTGTTGTCATTGTTATCACCACCACTACCACTATCTCTGATTATTAATAGTAATAATGATGATGATAACAATAATAATAATAATGATAATAACAGAAACAGCAACAACAACAATAACAATAATAATAATGATAATAATAACAGCAACAACAACAACAATAATACTAACAATAATAATAATAATGATAACTATAATAATAATAACAACAATAATAACAATACTAATAACAGTAGTAACAATAATAACAATAATAATAATATTAACAATAATGATAATAATAGTGATAAAAATTATGATAATTATTAGGAGAGGTGTAATACTTACATAATGAAATGTAATGTAAACATTATAATAATAGAATGATAACAATAATGGCAGTTACAACAAATATAATACCAGTAATAATAATAACAATAATTATAATAAAATTGATAGTAATAGTACGTTAATGATAATAATAATAATAAAAAAGATAATAAAAGCAATACCATTGGCAGAAGAAATATCATAACTAACCGAAAATGATGTTAGTTAATGACAATAACAGGAATAGTAACAATAATAAAAGAAATATCAATAATGATAATGAAAGCCATAATAATAACTCAATGTAAAGCCATAATAGTAACTGTCAATATTAACCTTATTTTTAGGAACATTAGAAATTCTTCTCGTAATAATTATATCATCAATATAAAACAAAAGAAAACACAATAACGTTGATAAACAACATCAAAAATATTATATATTAGTAAAGATAATAATAATGATAATAATAATAATGATAATAATAATAATAATGTTAATGACGATATTCAAAATAATAATGGAAAACATAAGAGAAATAATAACGTTGATAAACAAAACAAAACAAAACTTAATAATGATAATAATTGTAATAAAAATAATAAAAGTAATTATGATGTTAATGATGATATTCAAATAATAATAGAAAATATTATATATATATATATATATAATATACAATATCTGTGTGTATATATATATATATATATATATATATATATATATATATATATATATATATATATATATATATATAACTAGCAATTTATATATCTTTTTACATATCTATTGAACAATCTTCTTTTTCTATTATTATTTTGAATATCATCATTAACATCATAATTACTTTTATTATTTTTATTACAATTATTATCATTATTATTATCTTTACTAATATATAATATTTTTGATGTTGTTTATCAACGTTATTGTGTTTTCTTTTGTTTTATATTGATGATATAATTATTACGAGAAGAATTTCTAATGTTCCTAAAAATAAGGTTAATATTGACAGTTACTATTATGGCTTTACATTGAGTTATTATTATGGCTTTCATTATCATTATTGATATTTTTTATTATTGTTACTATTCCTGTTATTGTCATTAACTAACATCATTTTCGGTTAGTTATGATATTTCTTCTGCCAATGGTATTGCTTTTATTATCTTTTTTATTATTTTATTATTATCATTAACGTACTATTACTATCAATTTTATTATCATTATTATTACTCTTTTATTATTATTACTGGTATTATTTTTGTTGTAACTGCCATTATTGTTATCATTCTATTATTATAATGTTTACATTACATTTCATTATGTAAGTATTACACCTCTCCTAATAATTATCATAATTTTTATCACTATTATTATCATTATTATTATCATTATTATTAGTATCATCATTATAATCATCATCATTTTTATTATTATTATCATTATTGTTAATATTATTATTATTGTTATTATTGTTACTATTGTTATTAGTATTGTTATTATTGTTGTTATTATTATTATAGTTATCATTATTATTTATTATTGTTAGTATTATTGTTGTTGTTGTTGCTGTTATTATTATCATTATTATTATTGTTATTGTTGTTGTTGCTGTTTCTGTTATTATCATTATTATTATTATTATTATCATCATCATTATTACTATTAATAATCAGAGATAGTGGTAGTGGTGGTGATAACAATGACAACAACTATAACTTCAACATAAATGATAATGGTAATGATGGTGATAATTATAATTGTAACTGCAGTAAAAACACACAAAGGATGGTATTAATTATGCTCATTCGAATTTGAAGAGGAAAACAATGGTCCTCATAATGTTTGCTAATAATAATTCATACGTAATAAGAATATCTCTATATTCCGAATTTCCTTATTACCCATCAGGTAGGAGGGCAGGACGCCGTCCCTTATCGCCTCCGCTGATCTTATTGCAAGGGAACGCCTACCCAGTTGGTTAGGGAGGTAATATGTTAAGACGGACATGGAAAATTGCGTGCATTTTTAGATATAACTTTACTATA
>NC_051429.1:538776-553776 GCF_015228065.2 Penaeus monodon | reverse complement strand
ATTCAAATAAAAATATGGATATATATTATAATAATATATATATAGAATATAAATATATATGTTATCTATGTATTATTATATTATTATTATTATAATATTAATTATATATATATATATTTATCATATATTATTTTTATATATTTATTTTCTATATATAATATTTTTAATTCATATTTTCAATAAAATGTTAATAATAAATCGGGTTTTGCAGATATTCGGAATCTTTTTCTTAGAGCTTCCGTTGGTGCCTGTACGGTATCATTGGTGAAAAAAGTCTAAATTTCTCCCAAATTTAAAAAAAAAAATCTTGCCATGTGTACATTGCATTTAACAGGGCAATGTAGCCTCACAGGATCATTCGACTGTGCACGGGCCCTGCGTGAGCATAAACAAAAACTCATTTAACGAAGCATAATGTGGCAATGAACACCTGTTCCTGTATCATCATTTTTTTTCTTTATCTGAGTGCTCCATCAACATCCTGTGATGCGACATTCGTAATGAGTAAACTTGTTGTGCATGACCCCTCGCACCATATTACTCACGGCTACCAATTAGTGATCTTGCTTATGTCTGCTAAAACTTTTATGTCCCTCGGTATCATGGTTGGGAAGTCCAATGACCTTTAACATTCGCTCAAACCATCGCCCAGGAATAAGTGAGTCGTCTTGCTCAATTTACCCCCTTGCCCCTACTTTTCCCCTTTATTCCTTCCTATACCTCTCACTCCATTCTGTTTTTTTCTATTTATATACCCCCTACCTTATATTTAACCATGTGATTTATTGTTATGTGTTTACATATTGTGTATTTATCTAAGTACTTATTATTCATTTGTAAATTTTTTTAGAAATTCATTAACTTATTTAAAATTTTATTTACTGATTTAAAAAGTTTTTTGTTTCTCGAGTTACCTCGAATTTTAGGTGACAGTGACAGAAAAAAAAGCAAAATTAACAGCTAAAGAGAAATATCTAAATATAATATGATGTGTTATATTTTTCTGAAACTAACGAGTATACTCTGTGTCGTATACCCACCTTACCTGACAATTTGAGATCAAAACGACGCGATAATTGATTTTATATGAATTTATTTTAAACACGCCCTCTCCTTTATATCTCTTTAACAGCGGCCTTGTGTATTACAGGGTAATTTGTTAAATAAAGACAAAAAAAATAATTAGGGTCTTGTAAATATTCGGAATATTTTTCTTAGAGATCCCGTTGGTGCCTGTACGGTGTAATTTTTTATTATTATTATTATTATTATTATTATTATTATTATTATTATTATTATTTAATTATTAGGTCACGTGTGCATTACACTTAAACATGGTAATGCGGCTTTTCCCACGGGTCATTGGAACGTGATTTACTAACCGTAATTAATTAGATTACACCATACGAATTTCAAGTATGTATCAGTATTAGTAGATAGGATATTGGTTCCAATTTTTTTTTTTTCTTTTACTTTGCTTTATCTTCTATTATATTGTTTTATTAGTATATATATATATATATATATATATATATATATATATATATATATATATATATATATATTATTGTCGCTTATATGTTTCTGTGTGTATAGTGTCACGAGAGAACATGAAATTTTGTTTTTATTTATTTTTTTTATTATCATTTTAGAATGATTATGGTGTGTGCATAAATCTTGTATATGTTTTTTATTTCCCTTGCCATTGTTGTGACTCTGAGTTATTATTTCTATTACATGAATGGACTGAATAAGCATGTGTATATACGTGTGGATACATAATTGGATTCATTATCATACACCTAAATGGCATATTTGTTTCTTTACAACCCAGGTGCAGTCGTATGTATTCATTGCTCAGCCAAGACGGGTCAATATACACAATGGAATTTATGAAGGTATG
This sequence comes from Penaeus monodon, assembly GCF_015228065.2. Lineage (NCBI taxonomy): Eukaryota > Metazoa > Arthropoda > Malacostraca > Decapoda > Penaeidae > Penaeus > Penaeus monodon. The sequence goes on along the minus strand of NC_051429.1, from coordinate 551,873 downwards.
TTGTGTTTTTATCTTGGTTATTATTATTATTATTGATATTAATAATATAGTAACTTTGATATCGATCTTCAAATCGTATTTCATGTGTATGTGCATCTATGAAAAATAAACTGTTATTACTCGAAATAACTAATTAGAAATGATCGAACTCGGTATATTGTTTACAGTAAAAAGTACAGGTTACTATAATAATAACAGTCACATTTATTTTATATTTATTTTTTAAAATTATTATTAATAGTTCTTTTTTGTATTTATTGAAGAGATTATTTTCATTATTTTACTATTTGAAGGTCTTTAAAAACAAACAATACATTTTTTTTTTATTATATAATATATCACAGTATCATTATCAGTTCCTCTAAAGCACACATTGAATTTTCTGACACGTTCAAGAATGATTATCAATTTCACCTCACTGTTCTTCGTGTCCACCAGCACAATACAACACATTTATTTTTCACAAGGAATGATAAAGTTTCACAAAAATCAACCTCTATCTATGGTAACTGTCTGAGTAAACAACATATTCTTGAGCAAAGCTACATTTTTTATGGGTTTAATGGAAACCTTATTTATCATGACTGACTTTTTCTCATATTTATTTTCAGTTTCATTTATATCTAAGTGTTGATAATTCCATTACGGATTAATACGGACATTATCTTGAATGAAGAATCGTTACGCAGTTTATCTCCGTAGCTGCAGATTGTTTTCTGATAGAGGTGCTCCAGTCGTAACACGTTACTGTAAGGACGTTGTACTCCTAATTTGTCGTAGAGCATATAACATAGTATAGTATCGCGTTCTCCGTAAGAACATACTATGGAATCAACAAAACGCTGAACGTCATAGGATACAATTATGATGCTTTTTCTGGTTGCATAATCGTCACTATACACAGCCTCCGCATCCAGCGGTCTGGACTTGTAACTTAATCTTAAATGTAGGCGAAACTCGATATCCTTTATATTTAACAAAAAATATACGCGATCAACTGTCCTGTGTTGAATCAAGAGATTATGCAGTTCCTCTTCTTTCCACTGTTTGAGTTTGTCAGGAAACGTAATTATATCCTTATTATGCAGTTTTCCTTCAGTCTACTAAGCCAAAACTCTAGACAAACACTGTCCTGAATACTACGCTCAATACTCATAAAAGTAAATTCCGATACAGTCTCTCTTGTTTTTTATCTGATTTGATTACGGTATAACCATAGATTGTATTTCGTAATGTTCGTAATATAATATATATATATATAATATATATATATATATATATATATATATATATATATATCATGTGTGTGTGCGAGCGTGCGTACGTGCATGCTTTTTTGTGCGTGTGTTTGTACATGTCTACGTTTGTATGTTTATTATTATTATATATATATATATATATATATATATATATATATATATATATATATATATATTTTTTTTTTTTTTTTTTTTTTTCTTTTTTTTTTCTTTTCTTTTCTTTTCTTTTTTTTCCTTTCTGTAAGTTTGTAATTTTATTAGATATTTATGATATTTAGTTATAATTTTTAATTAATATTTTTAGATTAGTATTCATATAATAATTATATTTTTTATTATTATTTTATTATTATTATAAACACAACATTTCATTTCATCTTACCACACCTTACCTCACCTCACCTCACCCCACCCTACTTCACTTTATTTCACCACACCTCACTCTACATCATGTGATCTCCGCTGGAGAATCAGGACCAGGGTCCTGATTCTCCTACCCCTCAGGTTCCATTTCGTAGTAAAACACAAGCACACAAATATGGGTGTTACCAGAAATGGGGAGGAGGGTAGCTCCCCTCTTGAGGCTGGGGTTCTTGGGTCTTTTTTTGTTTTGTTTGTTTGTTTGTTGTTGTGTTGCTGCGATATTTTACGGCCTATATTCTAAGTGTCCATATTTCGAAACTTGTAATGTGACCCTATAGTACCGTCAATTTATACATGGTATTTTATATTTTTTTTATAAATGAAATATTATATATATTCATATAATAAGTAGTTAGATGTGAAAAAAATAATTATATATATATACACATTTGAATTTAAATTTGTTTTCCCCCCTCTCATTATTCTCTCTCTCCTCAGCAACCCACAGGAATTTTAGGGCCTATATTCTAAGTGTCCACTTTTTTTTACTTGTAATGTGACCCTATAGTACCCGTCATATTTATACCTTTTTTTTTTTTTTTTTTAAGAAAATTAATACTTCATACAATAGGTAGCTATATAAAAAAAATAATAATCAATATATAATATAATATAATTCACATCTAAATTTTAAAATTTTATTTTCCCTCCCACCCCGCTATTATTCTCTCTCCCCTCAGCAACCCCGGGAAAGGTAGATCATTTGGTGACGATAATAAAACGGGGAGATTGCATATCCCATCAACAATGTTTAAGTTTATTCGACCTTCAGAATGAAAAGATTAGCCCCATTCTCCCCGATTTACCTACAAACTACTGAGAGATGTATTTCACCCAAAACCCGCGATTACTACCAAGAAAATTCACCCACTTCTGTCAGAATAGTATGGGATTTTCTAATTAATTTGTTATATTAAAATATATAATATTATATAATATAATATATATATATATAATGATTTATTATATAAATATAATGCATATAGTACAATTATTTATATAATGATTTATCTATTTTTTATTTATAATTATATTATTATTATTATCTCTTTCAGTTGAAACTGATAGTGAGAATAACGATCGCGATGTATCTAGGCAGAAATCAACGATTTGAGGGAAAACCCAGGAGAGGACCAAGATCCCTGGGGCGCTTAACCCGGATTTGGATCTCACAATATCCTAATCGCCTGATTGCCGTATTCAAGGATTTCAAGCATCTCGAGAAATCAGGGAATGATTGTGGCACATCAATAGCGCAAATGAATGATGCCATACTGGATTACTACACTACAGTCATCTTACCGACAACAGGGAGAAATCTTCCACCAACTGCCGTCGAGGTCACAAGAAACAAATCGTTTTTCCCGGACCACCCCGTCAAATGATTTTAAAGCGAATGGGACCACCTACCCCAGGAGGTATGTCTTAAGCGGGAGAGATGTCTGGAGTCGAATCCCCGAAAGAATTCAACACCAGTTTTATGGAACACCTGAAACGAAGAAGAGGAACCCCAATGATCGGAGCTACCATGGATTTCAGGTGCCAAGAATGTACTGCACGAAATAATAAAAGTGAAAGTGTAATTTTGGCGACCAAGAATCAGATGACGAAATCGAAATGAAGTTTTGGGAAGGTCAGTTCCGCATGTATAGTTCCAAAAGCATTTTAAAGAATGGAGATATCCGTCTTTGCCAGTTTGTGAAATACTGGAACAAGAGTGATATGAAGAACTATCCTTGAATACGGCAATCAGGCGATTAGGATATTGGGAGATCCAAATCCGGGTTAAGTGCCCCAGGGGTCTTGGGTCCTCTCCTGGGTTTTCCCTCAAATAGTTGATTTCTGCTTCGATACATCGCCGAAAATCGCCATCGTTTTTCTCACTATGATTTTCAACTGAAAGAGAGAATATTAATAATATAGCTATAAATAAAAGATAGATAATATTATTATATAAATAATTATGATATATTCATATATAATATAACAGTTATTATTATATAATTAATCTATATATATTTCTATAATTAATAAATCAATATATATGTAACAAATTTAATTACTAAATACATACCATTCTGACATAAGTGGATGAAGAGTTCTTGGTAGTAGTCGCTGGTTTTCGTGAAATACATCTCTCGGTAGTTTGTAGGTAAATCGGTGAGAATGTGCATAATCTTCTCAGTCTGAAGGTCGGATATCCTAAACAATTGTGGATGGGATATGCAATCTCCCTGTTTTATCATCGTCACCAAATGATCTACCTTTCCCGTGGGTTGCTGAGGAGAGAGAGAATAATGAGCGTGGGTGGGGAGGGAAAACAAATTTAAATTTAGATGTGAATAAATATTATATATATGATTATTATTTTTATTATATGACTACCTATTATATGAAGATATATAATATTTCTTAAAAAAAATACCAAGGTATAAATATGACGGGTACTATAGGGTCACATTACAAGTTCCGAAAAATGGACACAGAATATAGGCCCTAAAATATCACAGCAACACAACAACAAACAAAACAAAAAAGATCCAAAAGCCCTAGACAAGACAAGAGTCAAGAGCCAGCCTCTAGAGGGGAGCTACCCTCCTCCCCATTTCTGGTAGCACCTATATTTCGCTTATGTTTTTACTAGGAAATGGAACCTGAGGGGTAGGAGAATCCGGACCCCGGTCCGTTATGTGAGGTCAGCCAGCGGGGATGAGGTGAAGCAGAGTGAGGTGAGGTGAAGTGAGGGGTGAAATAAAGTGGAGTAGGGTGAGGTGAGGTAAGGTGTGATAAGATGAAATGAAATGTGTGTTTATAATAATAATATTAATAAAATAATAATATAATTATTATATGAATACTAATTTTAAAATATTAATACAAAAATATAGCTAAATATCATAAATATCTAATAAAATTACAAACTTACAGAGAGGAAAAAAAAATATTGATATATATAATAAACATACAAACGTAGACATGTACAAACATACACAAAAAAAAGCATGCACGCACGCACGCACGCACACAGACACATACTATACACACACACATACCACACACACACACACACACACACACACAAAATATATATATAAAAAAAAAAAATATATATATATATATATATATATATATATATATATAAAAATATGTATATTATTATATATATATATATATATATATATATATATATATATATATATATATATATGTATGTTGTGTGTGTGACTGGGGAGGAAGAGAAGTTCAGACAGGAGCGAGAAGTGGTGACTGGTACATTACGAGATACAATCTATGGTTATACCGTAATGAAATCAGATAAAAAAACAAAAACAGGAGAGACTGTATAGGAATTTACTTGTATGAGTATTGAACATAGTATTCAGGATAGTGTTTGTCTAGAGTTTTGGCTTAGTAGACTGAACGAAATGCTGCATAATAAGGATATAATTACGTTTCTTGACGAAATCAAGCAGCGGAAAGAAGAGGAACTGCATAATCTCTTGATTCAGCACAGGTCAGTGGATCGTGTATATTTTTTGCTAATATAAAGGATATCGAGTTTCCCCTAATTTTAAGACTACGTTACAAGTCCAGACCGCTATATGTGGAGGCTATGTATAGTGACGATTATGCAACCAGAAAAAGCATCATAATTGTATCCTATGACGTTCAGCGCTTTGTCGACTCCATAGTGTGTTCTTACAGCGAACGCGATACTATACTATGTTCTATGTTCTACGACAATTTAGGAGTACAACGGCCTTGGAGTAACGTGTTATGACTGGAGCACCTCTGTCAGAAAACAATCTGAAGCTACGGAGATAAACTGCGTAACGATTCTTCATTCAAGATGATGCCGATATTAATCCGTAATGAAATTATCAACCACTTAGATACAAATAAAATAAAAAATAAATATGAGAGAAAGACAATCATGATAAATAAGGTTTCCATTAAACCCATAAGAAATATAACTTTGTTCAAGAATATGTTGTTTACTCAGCCAGTTACCACAAATAGAGGTTGATTTTGTAAAAATTTTATCATACCTTGTAAAAAAAAATAATAATAATAATAAATAAAAAAATAAAAAATATAGTGAGGTGAAATTGATAATCATTCCTGAATATGTCAGAATATATATATATATATATATATATATATATATATATATATATATATATATAAGAAAAATATATTATTTGTTTTTTATATACCTTCAAATATTAAAATATTATAAAAAAAAATATTAATAAAAATTTATAAAATAATATAAGAAATAAATGAAAAAATAAATATGTCTGTTATTATTATAGTAATCTGTATTTTTTGTTTTACGTAAGTAATATAATATACCGAGTTCGATCACTTCTAATTAGTGAATTCGAGTTATTATATTTTTCATCGATGCACATACACATGAAATATGATTTAAAGATTGATGTCAAGGTTATTATATTAATAATATTATTGATAATTGATAATAATAATAATATTGATAATTGTAAGAATATTGATAATTGTAAGAATATTGATAGTAATAATAATAATAATAATAATAATAATAATAATAATATAAAAAATACAACTACCTTCATAAATTCCATTGTGTATATTACTTGAGTAATGGTCTTGGTTGAACAATTGATACACACGACTGCACCTAGGTTGTAAAGAAACAAATATGTGATTTAGGTGTATGATAATGAGTACAATTATGTATTCACATAAGTCTACACACATGATTATTCAGTCCATTAACGTAATAAAAATAATAACTCAAGAGTCACAACAATGGCAAGGAACAAAAACAATAAATAAATAAATAAAAATAAAAAACTTAATAATAATAAAAATCATTTAGATAAAAAACAAAATTACATGTTCCCTCGTGACACAATACACAGTGAAACACATACACGACACAATCATAAAAATACATATACATCTATATAATAATAATAAAGACAATATAATAGAAAATAAAGCACAGTAAAATATATATATATATATATATATATATATATATATATATATATATATATATATATATATTGGAACCAATATGCTATCTACTGATATATATTTTATTTTTTTATATACTTGAAACTCTTATGATGTAATCTAATTTAAATTTTGGTTACTAAATCACGTTCCAATGACCCGTGGAGGCCGCATTACCATGTTTAAGTTTAATGCACACGTGACCTAGTAAAAAATAAATAAAAATAATAATAATAATAATAATGATAAATCACACCGTTCAGGCACAATGGAATCTCTAATAAAAAGATGTTTTTCTGCACCGAAAATTCGACGTAACTTTCAAGATACCAAAAACAGTTTAAATCAGTTAATAAATATATAAATAAATATATAAATATTAAAATAAGTTTATACATACATTAAAATAAATATCTAAATAATTAGATAAATACACAATATGAAAACCACATAAACAGATAAATCACAAGGTATAGATGAAAAAAAACAGAATGGAGTGAGAGGTATAGGGAAGGAATAAGGAAAAGGAAGGAGGTGGAGGGGGATAGGGGGTGGGTAAACTGAACAAGACGACTCACTTGTTCACTGGTCGATCGTCGAAGCGAATGTTAAATGGGGCATTGGACTTTCCAACCTTTTAACCGAAGGGACATAGGAGTTTTAGCAGACATAAGCAAGATCACCCAAATTTGTTGCCGTGAATAATATGGTGCGATAGGTCATGACAGCAAGTTACTCATTACAAGAATGTCGCATCAAAGGATGTTTATGGAGCACTGAGACAAAAAAAAAAAAAAAGAGATACAGGATCAGGTGTTCATTGCCACATTATGCTCCGTCAACTGAGTTCTGTTTTTGCTGACGAAGGACCGGGGGGACATTGTAGTTTTAGCAGACATAAGCAAGATCACTAATTAGTAGCCGGTCATATGGTGCGAAGGTCATGCACAACAAGTTTACTCATTACAAGAATGTCGCATCAAAGGAGTTGATGGAGCAACTCAGAAAAAAAAATGATGATTTCAGGATCAGGTGTTTATTGCCACATTATGCTCGTCAACCCGTGTTTTTGGTTTATACTGACGAAAAGGGGGCCCGTGCACGGGCGAATGACCCATGTGAGGCCACATACCCTGTTTAAATGCAATATACACATGGCAAAAAAAAAACTTTTTAATTACCAATGATACCGTACAGGCACCAACGGAAGCTCTAAGAAAAGGATTCCGAATATCTGCAAAACCCGATTTATTATTAATATTTTATTGAATTAACGAATACCATAGGATATGAGTACCCCCATTACACAACAAAAAAAATCATATAAAAAAAATATTAGATCAATCGATCTGAAATTTTGAGTTATGATTTTATGTCCTATTTTCATCCAACCTGGTAATCTGAGATCATACGACGTAATATTTTTATTTTATATGAATTTATATTAAACACCCTCTCTCTCTCTAACAGCGCTCTTATGCGTTGCAGGGTGACCAACAACGGGTCTAGCTACGTCTAAGGACGTTGTGAGACATTTGTCTGTATTTTTATTGCAAGTAAAAAAAAAAAAAAAAAAAAAAAAAAAAAAAAAAATAATATAATATATATATTATATATATATATTATATATATATATATATATATATATATTATATATATATATACATGATATAAATTAAATACAAATCAGTGTTAAAAGTCATTGTTATAAACCCCCCAAAAATTCATATTAAAATAAGTAGCAGATCCATTGACCTGAGATTCTCGGGTTATAACCGCGTTGCCTGTGCCCACTCCACCTGACAATACGAGATCAAGTGATCGAATCCTCGAATTTTATATAAATCAATTAACGGCGCATAAAGTTTTTGAAATATAAACATAAAAGAAATAATGTAAAAAAAAGTATCGGATCCATCGCTCTAAGACTCAAGGTTATAAAACGCGTTGCGTGTGCCGTTTAACCTGCCAGTCTGAGTCGAAATATCTACAAAACCCGATTTTTTTATGAATATTTCATCGATTTCAGGAGTCCCACAGGAGATTGAGGAAAACTCGAATAAAAATTCGAATAAAATAAAAGTACTGGGTCGATCGATCTGAAACTCTGGGGTTAGGATTACGTGGCCTACGCCCACCCATCCCCGCAATCTGAGGCACACGAAACCCCAAAATTTGATTTATATGAATTTAATATGAGACCCTTACGTCAGTCGATAAATATAAAAAAAAAATATAAAATCAATTATTGTGTTGTTTGGGTCTCGGATTGGCAGGGTTAAGCTGGGAGGGGGAACGCGGTTATAACCCGAAGCTCAGGTCGATGGATCCAAGATTTTTTTTATATGAAATTTTATGTGTGTATTTCAAAAACTTTATGCGCCCTTAATAAATTCATACAAAAATCGAGGGGTTGATCTCTCGATCTCGGATTGGCAGGTTAAGCGGGCAGGGGCAACGCAGTTATAACCCGAGAGTCTCAGGTCGATGTATCCGCTAGTTTTTTATATGAATTTTTCTTTGATAGTCTATGCGTAGGAGGGCGAGCAAGAGAGTCGTCCAAGCACGCCAGTGGGTGCCTACAAGGGCTCATGTGGACGGTCCAAGGTTCATCGACACGCTTTACTCGCGCATAGCGCTGTCTGACGACGCTCTCGGACGTACCAAGCGAGAGTGTTGGGCGCGTAGAGCGAGACGAAGGATGCCCGTGCGCGCTGCAACAGCCCATGGAAAGGCCGCATTGACGAGAATCACCTAAGAATTTTTTTTTATTGTGGGAGAAATTTCGCCTTTTCTTTTCACCCGTGGTACCGTACAGGCACCAACGGAATCTCTAAGAGAGAGATTCGAAATATCTGCAAAACCCGACTTTTTATGAATATTTCATCGATTTCAGGAGTCCCACAGGACTTCGAGGGAAACTCGAATAAAAATTCGAATAAAAAAAAGTATTGGATCGATCGATCTGAAACTCTGGGGTTAGGATTAAGTTTCCTATGCCCACCCATCCTCGCAATCTGAGATCACAATATCCGATTTTATATGAATTGAATTAAGAGTCCCGTACGTCAGTCAATAATATATATATATATATATATATATATATATATATATATATATATATATATATATATATATATATATATAATCAATTATTGTGTCGTTGGATCTCAGACTGGCAGGTTAAGCGGGCACAGGCAACGCGATTATAACCCGAGAGTCTCAAAGTGGTGGATCCGATACTTTTTTTTATGAATTTATATATATATATTTCAAAAACATTATACGCCGTTAATTAATTCATACAAAAATCGAAGAGTCGATTTCTCGATCTCGGATTGGCAGGTTGAGTGGGCATTTGCAACGCGGTTATATGTCGAGAGTCTCAGGTCGATGGATCCGCTACTTTTTTTATTTCTATTTTTACTTTTTTCTTAAATTCTATGGGTCGGAGGGCGAGCAAAAGAGTCGTCCAACACGCCAGTGGGTGCCTATAAGGACGGTCGAAGAGCGTCCATCGACACGCTTTACTCGCACAAAATGCTGTCTGGCAAGCAAGACCATTGGGCGCGTAAAGTGAGACGAAGGATGCCCGTGCGCGTTCCAATGACCCGCGAAAGGTCGCATTAACGAGACTCACCTAAAAAAAAAAAAAAAACTTTAAGTGAGGGAGAAATTTCGCCTTTTCTTTTCACCCATGGCACCGTACAGGCACCAACGGAATCTCTAAGAGAGGGATTCGAAATATCTGCAAAACTACCTTTTTTAATGAATATTTCATCGATTTAAGGAATCCCACAGGAGTTCGAGGAAAACTCGAATAAAAATTCGAATTAAAAAAAAAGTATTGGATTGATCGATCTGGGGTTAGGATTACGTTTCCTATGCCCACCCATCCTCACAATCTGAGATCACACGACCCAATATTCGATTTTATATGAATTTAATTAAAAGACCCGTATGTCAGTCGATAAAAAAAAAAAAAAAAAAAAAAAAAAAAAAATATATATTTTAATTATTATATATAATAATATAAAAATATATATATATATAATATATGTAATCAAGTATTGGGTCGTAAAAACGGATAAAAGAAGCAGGGTCATTTATTGAGAAAAAATGCTATTCATTAGGATTTGGGTATAGTATAGATATAGCGATTTCTCAAATTCATCTTGACTGATTACGTCCGAATCTACTGAGGAAACGTTCGCAACAAAGGAATTCAATACATGGAGAAATGCTTCACTTATGCTAGTCAAACAGATGGAGACTTGTTAATAAGATATAACCCCCCCCCTCCCCACATTTAAAAAAAATATATTATGATATTACGAGTGATAGGAAAGCAAATATATATTTTTAAATGTTATCATCAAATTTAACTTTTCTTATCTGTATTATCATCATGGTCACCATCCCTGCCACAGTTATCATGATCATTATTAATATCATTGTTATCATTAATACTACAATTATAATTATCAACATCATCTCGTTATCAGCATTATCATTTTATGGTATTATCGTTATCCTCACCATTATTTTTATCACTATTTACTTAATAATAATGATAAAAATAATATCAATAGTAATAATGATAACAATAATTATGATGATGATTTTAATAATAATAATGTATGTATGTGTGTGTTCATATGTATATATATATATATATATATATATATATATATATATATATATATATATATATATATATGTGTACATATAATTGTGTGTATATATATATATATATATATATATATATATATATATATATATATTGATAGATAGATAGATGGATAGATATAGATATAGACATTTGTGTGTGTCGGTCTTCTTTCGTTTTCATTTCTTTATAGGAGTGTTTTGACTGCCCCTGTTCACTAATAGCATATATGAGCTTACCAGAACAAAAAATTCCATGAAGAATTTAAAAAAAGGTCATTGAGTATAAACTATTATTATTCTCGAAAGAACTACACATTAAATATATTATTCACAGCAGAAATCAGTAAAGGCGATACTATAAAACTTTTGACAAGTAATTATGTGGCTTTTCCGTTCTATGTACTGTCAAATGGCTAAATATATTAGTTAATATAGTTTTCACAACTGCAGCATATCACACAACTATATGGCTTCTCCTTTGTATGTAATACTATATGTATGTAATATTATATGCAAATATTACAGCAGTATGGTTGCTTTCATTATGTACTATTATATGGCTAATGTGAATATGATTATGTGAGAATTCCTTGTTGCAAATATTGCCGCTGTATGACTTCTCCTTTGTATGTACTCTTTTATGGATCACGAGATTATGCCATATATATCCTCGTTCGTGAGTGGTGTCAAAGGCATCCAGTCGGCGAGGACACTCATCGTCATCCTAGGAATGGAAAGTACTCCATGTTATGCACTATATATTAATGCTGATGGTAAATATGATCATAAACGATTTTATAATAAAAATTATAAATTCAATAAAAAGACAATTTATTTAAATTAATATTGCTACACGAATGCATACAGAACAAAAGTAATAATAAATATTATATATATATATATATATTATATATATATATATATATATATTTTATTTTATAATATATAATTTTATATATATATAATATATATATTATATATATATATATATATTATATATATATCTATAATAATATATATATATATTATTATATATATAATATATATATATATATAACATACATACACCACACAAAAAACCACACACACACACACACACACACACACACACACACACACCCCACACAATATAATATATTTATATATAAGTAGAGTGTATAGGGAAAGATCGGTCCACCTTCATGTAAGTACATGAATGTGAAAAATAGGTCAGTGACCGTGACGTAATCAGTGACCTTGACGAAACCACAAACCGCAAACCGCAACCCAAAGTCCACAACAACATAATCAATACCCCGGGAAAAACATTAACCTACTTTCACATGTGCATTTTATGTTTGTACATGACACATCATAAGAGAAATAATGAAACAAATGATATACTACAGATGAGTATCCCCTCCAATGCAGGTGACCGGTGACATAGATTAATGATCACAGGTAACCACACAACCTTATCGAGAGTGAAAGCAGGATAATATAGGTGGACAAAATCAGACCACGTTCATGTACGTACATGAATGTGAAAGTAGGTCAGTGACCGTGGCGTAATCAGTAACCTTGACGAAACCGCAAACCGCAACCAATGTCCACAACAACATAATCAATACCCGGAAATCATTAAACCTACTTTCACATGTGCGTTTTATGTTCGTAAATGACGCATCATAAGAGAAATAATGAAACAATTGATGTTTACTACAGACGAGTATCCCCTCCAATGCGATATTAATTATGCAG
>NC_051429.1:532736-538676 GCF_015228065.2 Penaeus monodon | reverse complement strand
CTGTCGGCCCCGGGCATCCTTCGTCTCGCTCTACGCCAACACTCTGCTTGGTACGTCCGAGAGCGTCGTCAGAACGCATGCCCGAGTAAATGTCGATGAACTTGGACCGTCACATGACCTTGTAGGCACCCATGGTGCTGACGACTCTCTTGCTCGCCCTCCTACGCATAGACTATCAAAGAAAAATTCATAAAAAAAACTGCGGATACATCGACCTGAGACTCTCGGGTTATAACTGCGTTGCCCCTGCCCGCTAAACCTGCCAATCCGAGATCGAGAGATCACCCTCGATTTTTGTATGAATTATTAAGGGCGCATAAAAATTTTGAAATACACACTAAAATTTCATATAAAAAAAATCTTGGATCCATCTGACCTGAGACTCTCGGGTTTAACCGCGTGCCCCGCCAGCTTAACCTGCCAATCCGAGATCCAACAACACAAATGATTATTATTTATATATATATTTTTTTATATTATCGACTGACGTAAGGGTCTCTAATTAAAATTCATAAAATCGAATATTGGTCGTGTGATCTCAGATGCGGGGATGGGTGGCGTAGGCCACGTAATCCTAACCCAGAGCTTTCAGATCGATCGACCAGTACTTTATTTTATTCGAATTTTTATTCGAGTTTTCCTCAATCTCCTGTGGGACTCCTGAAATCGATGAAATATTCATAAAAAAATCGGGTTTTGTAGATATTTCGACTCAGACTGGCAGGTTAAACGGGCACACGCAACGCGATTATAACCCTTGAGTCTTAGAGCGATGGATCCGATACTTTTTTTACATTATTTTTTTTATGTTTATATTTCAAAAACTTTATGCGCCGTTAATTGATTTATATAAAATTCGAGGATTCGATCACTTGATCTCGGATTGTCAGGTTGAGTGGGCACAGGCAACGCGGTTATAACCCGAGAATCTCAGGTCAATGGATCTGCTACTTATTTTATATGAATTTTTGGGGGTTTATAACAATGACTTTTAACACTGATTGTATTTAATTTATATGCATGTATATATTATATAATATATATATTTATATATATATATATATATATATTATATTATATATTATTTTTTTTTTTTTTTTTTTTTTTTTTTTTTTTTACTTGCAATAAAAATACAGACAAATGTCTCACAACGTCCTTAGACGTAGCTAGACCCGTTGTCGGTCACCCTGCAACGCATAAGAGCGCTGTTAGAGAGAGAGAGGGTGTTAATATAAATTCATATAAAATAAAAATATTACGTCGTATGATCTCAGATTACAGGTTGGATGAAAATAGGAATACAATCATAACTCAAAGTTTCAGATCGTTTTGATCTAATATTTTTTTTATATGATTTTTTTTGTTGGTAATAGGAGTATCATATCTATGGTATTCGTAATTCAAAAAATTAATCAAATCTAGCATATTCGGAATCTTTTCTAGAGTTCCGGTGTGCTGTACGGTATCATTGGTAATTAAAATTTTTGCATGGTGTATATATTAAACGTAATGTAGACTCTACATAGGTCATTCGACCGTGCACGGCCTCCTTCTTCAGTATAACACAACTCATTGACGAAGCATAATGTGCAATGAACACCTTGATCCTGTATCACATTTTTTCTGAGTCTCCATCAACATCCTTTGATGCGACATTTGTAATGAAAAAATTTTTGCATGACCACTTCGCACTATGACACAGTACCTAATTAGTGATCTTACTATCTAACTAAAATACAATGTCCTCTCCTTCGTAATAAATCTAGTGGGACGAATCTATGTTTGGAATGAAACAATTCTATCATCTTTTTTTTCTTTCTGCCTTGCTTATAAATTTTTTGTGCGAATTTTGTAAAAGTAAACTTGCTCATACCTTTCCACCATATTATTACGCAAAAATTTGAATTTGCTTATGCTGCCTAAAACTCCTATGTCCTCGTATAAACAAGGTTGGAAAGTCCCAATGGCATTTAACACGCTTCGACGATCAAATGACAATGAGTCGTCTTGTTCAGTTTCACCACCCCCTATCCCTCCCCTCTCCTTTCCCTTATCCATTCCTTACCTCTCACTCCATTCTGTTTTTTTTTGTAATACATGTCCCCGTCCTCGAGATACTATATACAGTTATGTGGTTATATTGTTATTATCTTAATTATTTAGATATATTAAATATTTATAAATTCTTTATGATTAAATTTTGATATTCACAGATTTAAACTGTTTGGTATCTTGATTTACGTCGAATTCTAGTGCCAGAAAACATGTTTATAGATTCCATTGTGCCTGAACCGTGTGATATCATATATTATAGTTATTTTTTTATTTTTTATCCCTCACGTTCCTTACTTAACCTTCGTATAGCCTCCACGGGTCATTGTTTAGTTTTTTAACCATAATTATTTAGTTTTACATCATAAGAGTTTCAAGTATATAAAATATTAATATTAAAATGTATATATAAATATAATAGATATTTTTATATTATTAAGATTAACTTTATATTAAATATATAATTATAAAATAATATTTATAAATTATTATAAATAAGATATATAGATTATTATATATATATTATTTAATATACTTATTAATATACTTATAATATTATATATATAATATATATATAATAATAATAATCATAAATTTAATATATAAAAATAATAAAATAATATATATATATACTATATATTAAAATATTATTTATATTTATTATTTTTATTTTATTTATTGTCTTTATTTTTATTATTATAGATGTATATGTATTTTTATATTGTGCGTGTTATGTTTTCACTGTTATTGTGTCACGATTGGGAACATGTAATTTTTTTTTTGATCTAAATGATTTTAATTTTGTTTTTTTAATTTTTTTATTATTATTATATTTTTTTTTTGTTTTGCCATTGTTGTGACTTCTTGGATCTTTATTATTTTTATTACGTTAATGGACTGAATAATCATGTGTGTAGACTTATGTGAATACATAATTGTACTCATTATCATACACCTAAATCACATATTTGTTTCTTTACAACCTAGGTGCAGTCGTGTGTATCAATTGTTCAACCAAGACCATTACTCAACTAATATACACAATGGAATTTATGAAGGTATGTTGTATTTTTATATTATTATTATTATTATTATTATTATAATATTATTACAATTATCAATATTCTTACAATTATCAATATTCTTACAATTATCAATATTATTATTATTAATATTATTAATATAATAACTTTGACATCAATCTTTAAATCATATTTCATGTGTATGTGCATCGATGAAAAATATAATAACTCGAATTCACTAATTAGAAGTGATCGAACTCGGTATATTATATTACTTACGTAAAACAAAAAATACAGATTACTATAATAATAACAGACATATTTATTTTTTCATTTATTTCTTATATTATTTTATAAATTTTATTAATATTTTTTTATAATATTTTAATATTTGAAGGTATATAAAAAAACAAATAATATATTTTTCTTATATATATATATATATATATATATATATATATATATATATATATATATATATATATATATATATATATATTCTGACATATTCAGGAATGATTATCAATTTCACCTCACTATATATTTATATTTTATTTAATTGTTATTATTTATTTTTTTTACAAGATATTGATAAAATTTTACAAAAATCAACCTCTATTTGTGGTAACTGTTGAGTAAACAACATATCTTGAACAAAGTTATATTCTTATGGGTTAATGGAAACCTTATTTATCATGATTGTCTTTCTCTCATATTTATTTTTATTTTATTATATCTAAGTGGTTGATAATTTCATACGGATAATATCGGCATCATCTGAATGAAGAACGTTACGCAGTTATACTCGTAGCTCAGATTGTTTTCTGACAGAGGTGCTCCAGTCATAACACGTTACTCCAAGGCCGTTGTACTCCTAAATTTGTCGTAGAACATAGAAACATAGTATAGTATCGCGTTCGCTGTAAGAACACACTATGGAGTCGACAAAGCGCTGAACGTCATAGGATACAATTATGATGCTTTTTCTGGTTGCATAATCGTCACTATACATAGCCTCCACATATAGCGGTCTGGACTTGTAACGTAGTCTTAAAATTAGGGGAAACTCGATATCCTTTATATTAGCAAAAAAATATACACGATCCACTGACCTGTGCTGAATTATGCAGTTCCTCTTCTTTCCGCTGCTTGATTTCGTCAAGAAACGTAATTATATCCTTATTATGCAGCATTTCGTTCAGTCTACTAAGCCAAAACTCTAGACAAACACTATCCTGAATACTATGTTCAATACTCATACAAGTAAATTCCGATACAGTCTCTCCTGTTTTTGTTTTTTTATCTGATTTCATTACGGTATAACCATAGATTGTATCTCGTAATGTACCAGTCACCACTTCTCGCTCCTGTCTGAACTTCTCTTCCTCCCAGTCACACACTACACATACATATAAATAATAAATAAAAAAATAATATAATATATATATATGAATATATATATATATATATGTGTGTGTGTGTGTGTGTGTGTGTGTGTGTGTGTGGTGTGTAGTATGTGTGTGTGTATAGTATGTGTCTGTGTGCGTGCGTGCGTGCGTGCATGCTTTTTTTGTGTGTGTTTGTACATGTCTACGTTTGTATGTTATTATATATACAATATTTTTTTCCTTTCTGTAAGTTTGTAATTTTATTAGATAATTATATTTAGCTATATTTTTGTAATTAATAATATTTAAAATTAGTAATTATAATATTAAATTATATTATATATTATTAATATTATATATAATTATTAAAAACACATTCATTTCATCTTATCACACCTTACCCTCACCTCACCTCACCCTACTCCACTTTATTTCACTCCTCACTTCACCTCACCTCACTCTACTTCACCTCATCTCCGCTAGCTGACCTCACATAACGGACCAGGGTCCGGATTCTCCTACCCCTCAGGTTCCATTTCCTAGTAAAAACACAAGCGAAATATAGGTGCTACCAGAAATAGGGAGGAGGGTAGCTCCCCTCTAGAGGCTGGCTCTTGACTCTTGTCTGTCTAGGCTTTGGATCTTTTTGTTTGTTTGTTGTTGTGTGTGCTGTGATTTTTTAGGGCTTATATTCTGTGTCCATTTTCGGAACTTGTAATGTGACCCTATAGTACCCGTCATATTTATACCTTGGTATTTTTTAAAGAAATATTATATATCTTCATATAATAGGTAGTTATATAATAAAAATAATAATCATATATATAATATTTATTCACATCCGAATTTAAATTTGTTTTCCCTCCCCACCCCCGCTCATTATTCTCTCTCTCCTCAGCAACCCACGGGAAAGGTACATCATTTGGTGACGATGATAAAACAGGGAGATTGCATATCCCATCAAAATGAGATTGCATATTGGGAACCCGACCTTCAGACTGAGAAGATAGGAGATTATAAAATTTAAGGAAACCAAAACCAGCGACTACTACCAAGAACTTTCATCCACTTTTGTCAGAATGGTAGTATTTAGTAATTAAATGTTAAATATGATTATAATGTATATTTTATAAAATATATATAAAGTAATATTATAATATAATATATCAAATATTATAAATCTATTATCTTAATTATAATAATATTATTTCTCTTTTATTAAAATCTATTAAAAACTGCAATTTCGGATTATAACAATCAAAAAATTTGGAAAAAGCGGAACAAGACCCCGGGACTTAACCCCATTTGTCCCAAAACCAAGCGAAGCATCAAGGGTAGGCCTTCCATTTTTAGATTTACTGCCAAATAATTTCTTTAAATCTTTGAAAAATGCGGACGATCCAAATGTCTTCATTGATCTTCTTGTTTTAAGGTTTAAAACTGGAGCGGGAAACTCCATTCTAGAACTTGGGCCAACA